>NC_141079.1:40937887-41147887 GCF_041138505.1 Cibotium barometz | reverse complement strand
AGTGTCCTCAGGACACTTTAGTGTCCAATTACAGAACTAGTGTTAACATTCATTTATATTTTTTTAAAAGCAAAATACAGAGATAATAAATTTATTTATTTAGAGAGAGAGAGAGAGAGAGAGAGAGAGAGAGAGAGAGAGAGAGAGAGAGAGAGAGAGAGAGAGAGAGAGAGAGAGAGAGAGAGAGAGAGAAATAGGAGGCTTGGGAGGTTTCAGGATTCATGATTATAAAGAATAGAGATGTGTTATTATTATGTATTAATATATGTTTATTTAAAAAGAATTTCTTCGTGGGGGCAGAGAGAGAGAGAGAGAGAGAGAGAGAGAGAGAGAGAGAGAGAGAGAGAGAGAGAGAGAGAGAGAGAGAGAGAGAGAGAGATTTTATTAGCATACAGAAGACTCAATGGATCTATGAGCTTACTAAGATGATTAGCTTTGCCAGTAGGTCATTTCGCTTGCCCTTCAACATAGACCTACTAGAACTTTTGAGCCTACTGCTTAGGCTACCACTTAGGATATAAAAGAATGCCAGATCAAAGAAATAATTCTTTAATTTGAGCGTAGTTGGTGGGTCTTAATCTATTCTGCGTATGTGTGATTTGGTTTGTGATTCACTGTTTGGATTATTTTCACAACCCATAATTTCTTATAGATTAAATAAAATTAAAAAAATATTTCATTAATATATTTCTTAATGATGTACAATATGGATAACAAGGAAATCATGATGAGGTGTTCCATGGACATTGAGGATAGAAGCCATCGTATAGAGTATCCAAAACCTCAATAATATGAGGCAAGATAAGATAAAGAGAAGGCTCAATGAAAAATACGTGCTTTTAAGTAATGCCAAAGAAAACTAAAAACCTCTACTAAGCGGGTGCGACGTAACGATGGTAAGAAGACAATAAACTTTATATCAGAGAATATACTCCATTTGGTCAACGACACAAACTCTCATGTGTTAAATGTGGAGAGCTTGATTGCTGATCTCGGTCAGTGCATAAGCAATCATGGAAGTGGGAAAAGTAGTTCAACTCGAGAATCAGTTTGTGCCACTATAAGTGGCAATCACGAGATCAAGGATATTGTTGAAGGTTCCTACCTCCGCATAATGGATGTATGTGGTGCTTCGGAGAAGCACACTGTAAGATTCCTCCATCCGGCTTTTGAGGTGTGCATATGTAAGGACCTCCCCTTCTGATCTTATAATTATTCCCCTCTCTGAAATAAAAGAAAGATCTTGTTTTACCCTGTTTTGGTCTAGAGAGAGAAAATATTCTAGAGAGAGATTATTCAATTTTTAGATATTTTTGGATGAAAAATATATCTTCTTATTAAAATAAATTCCCCCGAAATAGAAGTTCAAAAAGATTTTCAGAATGTGCATTAGAAATCAATTATAATCTGTTTAAAAGGCCTTATCCTAAGGATCCAGATTTTTGAAAAATTTCAGATTAAGATTCTGAGGGGCCAATTAGATTAATCCAAATATAGGGAGGAGATAAATTGAAGAAATAAAGAAAATCCTCCAAAAATGAGTAAATACTCACATAAGATGAAGAGTTAACTAAGGACAAGGATATTAGTTAAAAAAGAAGAGATATTTAGAGTAATGATGCATTTTTGACACCTCAGTGTGGGGGAATTCCCCTCATGAAGGAGGCGCCTATTTCACATGTGTGGTTGAGTTTTAAACTCACAAATAATGAGATATTTTTATCTCTCCTCTCTCCTGCTTCAACTAGATCCAAAAAGTAAGCTAAACTGACCTAAAAATGGTGAAAAATTGACCAAACTGATCTAGAAAATTCTAGAATCAATTTGCTTGGTTAGAGGCTCACTTTTTCCTATAAATGAAGCCTCCCCCTTTGTAAATGGATAATAGTGTTTTATGCACTGTTACTCTACTTCTCCCCAGAGTCAAAAACTGTGAATTTATTAATAATTCATTAGTTTTAGACCATTCCCTCTTCTAAAGAATTGGTGGCCACTCTTGTTGCAAACAAGAGTAGATCCCTCAAACCATCAAGCCAAAGGAAAGCTCCCAGAAATTCATGTAAGTTAGAAATCCTACTTTTTCTTATTCCTTTTAATGGTTTTCTAATTTTTGTTTTGTTTTTAAATGTAAAATGATGCTATGCCTTGCTGGAAAGGCTTTCCCCCTCTCTTCTTCTTAAATTCAGCCTTTCTTTATCCTAGATAAGTAATTTAATTGTTGGAATTAAACTTTTCATATTGTTTCTCTTTTAAAAGTGGAATTTGATTAGTTTAGAATGCTTTAAACCATTTGGGGATAATTTTTAAGTAACTTAAGAATAGAAAAAATTAAAAAATGGTCTGCCATACAAAGGAGGTTATGGCAAAATTTTCTTAAATTTTGTGAAATAAGTTTTATCTTTTATTATTCAAAAAGAGTAATCCCCATCATTTGTGTATTCTAAAAGTGTTATTTTCATTCTATGCATAGTAGAAATATTTTTATTATAAAAGTGTTATTTCTATTAAAATTAAATTCTATGCATAGAAAGATGCATAAAGAATTTATTTTTATTTCAAAAGAGTTATTCTCATCAATTTTGATTTTATGCATAGAAAGATGCATAAAGAATTTATTTTTATTTCAAAAGAGTTATTTTCCTTGAAATTGAATTTATGCATAAATAGATGTATAAAGGGATTTTTATAAAAAGGTTATTCTCATTGAAGTTGATTTTTATTAAAAAAAAATGAATGGATGGATAGATGTGATGTGATGTGAATCAGATAAATGTGAATGAATAGATGGATAGATGTGATGTGAATCAGATAAATGTGAATGAATGGATGGATAGATGTGATGTGAATGAGATAAATTTGAATGAATAGATGGATAGATGTGATGTAAATCAGATAAATGTGAATGAATGGATGGATAAATGTGATGTGAATCAGATAAATGTGAATGAATGGATGGATAGATGTGATATGAATTAGATAAATGTGAATGAATGGATGGATGGATGTGGATGTATGTGAATAATAGAAGTGGATGTATGTGAAAGAATGGATGTGGATGTGTGTATGTGAAAGGATGGATGTGGATGTATCTAAAGAATAGAAGTGGATGTATGTGAAGAATAGAAGTGGATGTATGTGAAAGAATGGATGTGGATGTGTGTATGTAAAAGGATGGATGTGGATGCATGTGAAGAATAGAAGTGGATGTATATGAAGAGTAGAAGTGGATGTATGTGAAAGAATGGATGTGGATGTATGTGAAAGGATAGATGTGGATGTGTATGTGATAAGTATGGATGTGGATGTATGTGAAAGGATAGATATGGATGTGTATGTGATAAGTATGGATGCGGATGTATGTGAAAGGATAGATGTGGATGTGTATGTGATATGGATGTGGATATATGTGGGAGAATACATGTGGATGTAAATGTGATGGATATGAACGAGAATTGAGGCGATGAGATGTGATGTAAATAATTTGGATAGATATGAATGATAAGGGATGTGAATGAATGATAAGGGATGTGAATGAATGTGATAGCATGTGAATCAGGATGTAAACATGTGAATCAAGATGTGAATGAATGATAAGGGATGTGAATGAATGTGATAGCATGTGAATCAAGATGTAAACATGTAAATCGGGATGTGAATCAAGATGTAAATCGGGATGTGAATGAATGTGATAGCATGTGAATCAGGATGTAAACATGTAAATCGGGATGTGAATGAATGTGATAGCATGTGAATCAAGATGTAAACATGTGAATCGGGATGTGAATGAATGATAAGAGATGTGAATGAATGTGATAGCATGTGAATCAGGATGTAAACATGTGAACCGAGACGTGAATGAATGATATGGGATGTGAATGAATGTGTTAGCATGTGAATCGGGATATGAATGAATGATATAGGATGTGAATGAATGTGTTAGTTTGTGAATCGAGATGTGAATGAATAATAAGAGATGTGAATGGATGTGATGTGATGTGAATCGAGATGTGAATGAACGATAAGTGGTGAAGTGATGAGATGTATGGGTAGATGCAAGTGGATGAGACCCGATGAGGATAAATGAGGAAGCAAATGATGAGATAGAAAAAGATGCGATTAGATGAGAATGGGAATACTTATGAAATGAATGTGGATTGATGTGGATGGACGTATGGATGATGTGGATTGATGTGGATGATATGAATGGATGTGTGGATAATGTGGATTGATGTGGATGGATGTATGGATAATGTGGATTGATGTGGATGGATGTATGGATGATGTGGATTGATGTGGTTGATGTGGATTGATGTGGATGATGTGGATGGATGTATGGATGATGTGGATTGATGTGCGAATGATGTGATTAGATGTGATTTGATGTGGGAATGATGTGATGTGATAGGGATCGATGAAGAAAATAAAATTGTGGTAAGATAAGAAAAGATGGGGACTAATGTGAAAGGATGCGGAGTAATGAGAAAAGATGGAAATATTGTTAGAACTATATTTGTATGTGAAATCTGTTTTTAAATGAATGTTTTATGTCAAGAATGCTGGGGAAGCATTTTGATCGTCTTGTGATTGAGGTCGTGGAGACCTATCTGTTAAAGTTGCAACTACTAACGAAGAGTCAACGGAGGATGTCTCACGTAGCAAGGTCGGCTGAGGTCTTGACCAGCCTTGGTTTGATTTAAATGGTAAGCTTCCGGTATAGTGGATGAGGGACCAAGGAAGCGGCCAATGAGTGAAGCGCTAGGTGACCTGTGAAGAAGGATCCTAGAGGGTGTTAACCATACGGTGCTCAGGCTCTGGGTCGCCGAAGATACCCACAAGTACGTCGGGAAAGATATTGGAACAAGGAGTAAGGGTTGTTTTCTGAATCGGGCATGGATATGGTTGATTGACCTTGCTGGTACGGATGAGTCCATGGCTCTTTTATATGGTTGATCTTGCTGATCTAACGGAGATTCCATCTAGATATTTTTATGTGATTATATTGTCGGGTACTATGAGCTAGGAACTATTGAAAAGGCCCGTGAGACAGGTGGTGAGCGTTCTGGTTGCGAATGATGCCATAGGTACACCGATGAAGGAATGAATTGCAAATTAGGATTCAACTGGATAATTAGAGGATTATGATCAGTAACACTATGGTTTCATTAAATGATTATTTTAAAGATTGTTGAATCTGTGAAAAAAAGGTAAATTCATATTGGGTGTGTAAGTGGTGTGACTAGTTTTATGTTTGCATGAATATCCTGCTAGGGGGCCTGGGAACTCTTTTCCATGGTACAAGTTCCTAATTGGATCCCATCACTACAGTGGTTGGGTGGTTGGCTAACCCATGGGACTAGATGGGGTTAGGCTGGACTGATGGATCCGTAAATCGAGACTCAATTTCTGTATAGTACGATAGATGAGGTAAATCCTGGATAAAAATTGTTCTATGGAAAAGAATCAACGGCTGTGCCTCTCAATGAGGAAAAAAGCGTTGGTCTCTATGATCCAAGTACAATCTTTTCCCTGATCTGACTATGGGACTTATGGGTTCGGTCAGATCAATTCAGTTAGTTCAGGCTTTTGTATACGTTAGAGAAAAGTTATCCTGGAGGAATCGCCCGTGCTTTCTGGGTAAGGGAAGTTTTTTCGAGTTCGGTTTTGGAAGAACCGATGGATTAGTCTCTTGTCTGGATATCCGTGGGCGAGGCCCCGAGTGTGGGACCCTACCCCGTGCAAGAAGTGCTACTTCCGCTGCTAGCACCCCCAAATTCGTTGCGCAGTGGGGTCAGGGATCTTACACACACCTTTGTGATATTGGTTGTCAAAAGACAATTGATGTTATCAAACAGCAACAGGACAAGTTAAGTGCCCATGTTGATAGGCTTGGAATGGAATTATCAAGTCTTAAAGTAACATTGAATAAGTTTGGGGCTTTACTTACCCAAATGAGTCGTAGATTGCAAACACGTGGAATGTAATTATTCATTTGGTTCATCGACGATTAGGAGTTGATCTTACGATCCTTTTGTAATGCTTATGACACTATTATCTTTTTGTTGTAACTTTGGGCTCTAAGTACTGGAATGATAATGATGGTCCTTTTTATCTCTTAGATACCATGGTGTGTGTGTGTGTGTGAGAGAGAGAGAGAGAGAGAGAGAGAGAGAGAGAGAGATTGATTTAGATATGTGGATATAATCTCTTAGTATATTTATATGGAGATATAGAGAATTTCTCTTTTTATGGTTTTTTATAGAAATTTCTCTTTTTATGGTTTTTTGTCTCTTATATGTAAATGGGATGGAAGAGAGAGAGAGATTTCTAAGCTTGGTTTGGTTGTATATGTATATTGAAAGACATTGGATGCTGATTTTATAATGTTTTTATAATATTTGTGACACTGCTATTATCTTTTTATAAGTATATATGTAATGTTTCAGGATTATAGATTTTGTGTGTTATTTCTATATATGTAAGTTTTAAGGATTAGGAACCATAGATTTTGACAACTGGAAAAATGTGAAATGAAGTTAAGAGGGTGGAAAGAGCTCTCATCTGTTCTACTTTGTGAATCAATGTAGGTACTTTAGCTTTTCATAGGGCTGACATATTGTTGATTTGTCAGATAGTTTGTGGGTCTTCCTTAGTCTTCTCAGGTAAGAGTATATTTTGATAAGAGCATAAGGATTTTTATGATCATGAGAAAAGATGAAACTTGGCAAAGATTAAATAGGTTTATGACATATACCTGCCTACATACAAGCACAATCTTCACAAAAATAAGTGCCAATATACGATGCGAGTAATTTATGTATGTATATGTATGCATGCATGCTATGTGATACATGTTATTTTTAGTAATCCAATAATCCATGCTTTAGAGGGATGGATATATATATACATACATATATACATACATACATACATACATACATACATACATATATATAAATATATATACATACATACATACATACATATATATATATATATGTATATATATACATACATACATACATACATACATACATACATACATACATACATACATACATACATACATACATACATATACATACATACATACATACATACATACATACATACATACATATATATATATATAGATATAGATATATATATATGTATAGAGAGAGAGAGAGAGAGCTTTATAATCCTGTAGTATGTATGTGAAGATTGGAGAAAATATCATGAGGGATTGAACATGACCAAGCAAAAATATGTAGAATGCAAGCTATGTATGTATGTATGTATGTATGTATGTGTATGCATGTTATTTTTAGTAATCCAACAATCCATGCTTTAAGTTTAGGGCACAGTGAGTTTGGGGCTTTACTTACCAAAATTAGTCGTAGAGTGCAAACACATGGAATGGAATAATTCATTTGGTTTGCTGATTGTTGATCTTATGATCTTTTTGTAATGCTTATGACACTATTATCTTTTTGTAACTTTGGGCTCTAAGTACTGGAATAATAATGATGGTTCTTTTTGTCTCTCAGATACCATGGCGAGAGAGAGAGAGAGAGAGATTTATATATGTGGATATAATATCTTGGTATTTATATGGAGATTATAGAGAATTTCTCTTTTAATGGTTCTTTATAGAAATTTTTCTTTTTTTGGTTTTTTTTCTCTTATATGTACATGGGGGGAAGAGAGAGAGAGACTTCTAAGCTTGGTTTGGTCGTATATGTATATTGAAAGACATTGGATGTTGACTTTATAATGTTTTTATAATATTTGTTACACTGTTATTATCTTTTTATAAGTATATATGTAATGTTTTAGGATTATAGATTTTGTGTGTTATTTTTATGTATGTAAGTTTTAAGGATTAGGAGCCATAGATCTTGACAAATGGAAAAATGTGAAATGAAGTTAAGAGGGTGGAAAGAGCTCTCATATATTCTACTTTGTGGATCAATGTAGGTGCTTCAGCTTTTCATAGGACTGGCATATTGTTTCAAGATTTGTTGCATAGTTTGGGTCTTTAACATTGCTCAGCAGACAATCGTAAAGATTTACTTATGGTCCCCAAAGTCTTTCCACATGCTCATTACCGCTAAAACCATTAGTACCTCCAAAAAGGAGGGCGACAATAAGGCAAGGGGGCTACCTTGAGAAGTCACAGGCCCGCCAAGATAATAACTCCTTATCCCACTTATCATGAATCATCAAAGAGGTCCAAAATTGGGCTGAGCATGAGGAGCTAATGATAAATGAGACATTCACATGTAAAGAGAGTGTTTGAAATAAGGGTTTGAAGATAAGAGAATGGCAATGACACAAAATGCTCAATTGAGGAGGCTCATTCATTAATTTGAAAGGGAGAGGAGGGCTCCTTTTATAGGTGGAGAATCACCCTCTCTTCCATTGTTACAAATTACAACATAAAAATCTTCAACCCTTCAGTGACATAAGGGTAGATGTCACCATCAATTGTCCTCTTAGGCTAAGTCTTCTATTGATTATTAAATTGAAGACTTTTTGACTTTGAAAGTGTGATGAGATAATAGCCAAGTCTAAGTGGCATGTAGGTGGAGATCCCACTTACACATGGCAGAATTCTCCTCTTCCATGTAGGCATTCTAGAAGAATCTTTCCCAATTATGCACCTACACACACTCCTCCACATGCCTTCCACACTCCCCAACTTGTAGCCTTATTGGTGAATACCATATTAATAATACAATAAAAATCCATGTGAGCATGAAGGCCCACTTTTATTTTCTACATCACTAGCCTATCTACCATACCAAAGTATTTATCAAGCATACTTGTGGCATTTACAATGTGTGCACCCTAAATCAAGTAAAACCATTATATTTGAAGGTAGAATGCTGTTATCGGGGTAGCCGCCAAGCCACCACATCACCACGCCATTATTCCATTGTGGGCGCCGCAATCTTCTTGGACAAACTTCCACATTATTACCATTAAGAAACCATCAAAATATGCATAAAATTGAAAATGAAAGATATCAATTTTTCATGTCACATCTTTCCTCCCCCAGCAGATCCTCCATGCTTGTCTTGGGGGTCTGCTGGGGCTACGGTGCTCGAGGGTAAAATATCTTTAGCCAGTACTCATTGGCACGTCCGGGAATCTCCTGGCCACTTGCATCCTCTAGAAGATAGGTGTTATTTTTGAACTTTTGCTTTATCCTGAAGGGCCTTCCCAACGTCAAAGAAGCTTCTTATCTAGCCGTTTCTCCACACGGCCATCATACCTCATGACTAAGCTTCTTTGCTTGAGTTCTGGCTTCTTCTTCTTCTTCGTGAGAGTGTCATGCCTTGCCTTGCGCCGTTGTTGTGCAGCCTCCAAATTTTGAAGTGCCTGAAGTCGCCTCTCATTCCACAAAGCAGTCCATTAGTTTTTTCTACTAAACCATTACATTGGGGATAATAAGGAGTTGACATAGCATGCTTTATTTTTAATTTCTGCACCAAAGCTTCAATCAAGTCATTCCTGAAAGACCTCCCCCCATTCGTAAGGATTTCTAATGGACACCCAAATCGGGCACATATGTATTCCCTGAGAAAGGATGCCACAGCCACACTGCTTTATTATTGACCATGGCCTTTGCTTCTGCCCACCTTGTTGCATAATCTGTGGCCACCAATATGTAATACTTCCCATGTGAGGAACGAGGAAGTGGGCCCACAAAATCTAATCCCCACCTTTCAAATGGACCATATGATGGGATAGGGTTTAAGGGTCCGGGAACCAATTGCTTATGCCCATATGCTTGGCATACTTCACAGCTTCTGCACCACTCATAGACATCTTTGCTGAGTTAAGGCTAATAATACCATGTGTTAAGGATCCTCCGAGTTGTGCTGGCTGAGGCAAAGTGACCTGAACATTCATGACATAATTCCATAATCCTTTTAGATTCTTCCAGGCTCACTACCCTCCTAAGAATATTATCCTTACCTTGCTTGTAAAGAACATCCCCTAGAATTGTGTAAGGATGTCAAGCTTTCCTTGTAAGCCTTTGCTTCTGTTGAGGATTCAATCCAGGAGGGAAGTATCCTGTATCTAAATAGTGTTGAACATCTTGGAGCTCAGGCCAACCTGCATCCATTAACGCAAGAATAGCTAATTTGAAAGAAGCCAAAGTTTTAGTAGCCAATTCATCAGCCTTTTGATTATCCTTCCTGTTAACATGCACAAACTTACAAAACTCAAAAGCTTCTTTTAACTCCATTGCCCTTTTATACAATTCTTGGAGATTAGGACTCCTTGCCTTATATTCTCCTTTCATTTGTCCGCTGACCAATTGCGAATCCCCTTTAACCTCTACCTCTTCAATTCCATCTTTTATGCAATCTTCTAATCCCCAAATTAATGTATTATACTTAGCCACATTATTTGATATAGCCTTTGGAAATTTCCTACCCTTGGCCCATACCTCTTTTCCTTCTGGATTGAATAAAACTATCCCTCCAGCCCCACATTGCCTAGAAGGGCTAAAGGCTCCATCAAAATGCATAGTGAAAGCAGTTGGTGGTGTTTTCAAATCTTCATATACTTCTTTCTTTGCTCCTATTCCTTCTTCCTCTTCCTTCCTTGTAAGCAAATCTGCAAGAGAGGCCCTAGTGGTGTTTTCTGTAGTAAAAGTGAAAGAGAATTCATGAAGCTCGCAAATCCACTTTGCAAACTTTCCTCCTGCAGGATTGGGTTTGCGGACAAAGAATTGTAAAGAAGGTTGAGATGTGAGGAAGAAAAAAGGGCGAGGTAACAAGTATGACCTGAACTTTACTGCAAAAACAAGAGACAAACCACCTTTCTCCATTTCACCATACCTCTCCTCGGCATCAGAGTGAGTTGTCGGCTTGCATAATACACTGGTTGCATATGCCCGAGATCATAATTCATGGAAGGAAAGATAAAAGGCTCCCGAGAAGCAAGAATTTCTGCCAGTCTTGCAGCTCCAAACAAGAGGGCGATTCTTTATTGCAAGAAAATCTTCCGACTCAGGATTATGTGAACGGAAACATACCGGGAATATTGGTAAGGTTCATCCATTCGAATTGGGCAATTTGGTCAGAACATATTAAAGCAAATGAATATAGCAATCACTTACAAGAGGATAAGACACATGGGATTGGCATTTTGATAAGAGATTAAGAGGAATTAATCATTATTAAGAAGAAAGAATGGCCAAAAGTCTATAAAAACAGAGATACACAGAGAATTGTAATTGTAAATCCATATAGATTGTGTAAAAGAGGATTACATAGGTATGTAGAGCTTGAAGAGAGCTTCGCGCCTATATAAAAACTTTCAAAAATGGGCAACCGAGCGAAAAGTTATGAGCATTTTACTACAAGACTATAAAACTGCCAAAATTCGCCTAAAAGTTAGCAACTTTGGGAGAAATTCTGATCATCAATGAAGTAAAGGATTAAGAAATTAGTTATATGAGTGGAAAGAGACTATAAAGAGCTTCCTAGCCATATGATCAATTTTAGAAACCAACACCCGAGTGATAAGTAATTACCGGTTGAAATTTGGGTATTGGACCACAAAAACTGCACTTCCCTCTCTTTGCATGAAACCTCAATTTTCACATAGCCTCTTGCCTCTCATCTCCTTCATGATTCAAGCTAGAGGGTAAGGGTTAACATTGCTCAGCGGACAATCGTAAAGATTTACCTATGGTCCCCAAAGTCTTTCTACATGCTCATTATCGCTAAAACCATTAGTACCTCCAAAAAGGAGGGCGGCAATAAGGCAAGGGCTACCTTGAGAAGTCACAGGCCCGCCAAGATAATAACTCCTTATCCCACTTATCATGAATCATCAAAGAGGTCCAAAATTGGGCTGAGCATGAGGAGCTAATGCTAAATGAGACATTCACATGTAAAGAGAGTGTTTGAAATAAGGGTTTGAAGATAAGAGAATGGCAATGACACAAAATGCTCAATTGAGGAGGCTCATTCATTAATTTGAAAGGGAGAGGAGGGCTCCTTTTATAGGTGGAGAATCACCCTCTCTTCCATTGTTACAAATTACAACATAAAAATCTTCAACCCTTCAGTGACATAAGGGTAGATGTCACCATCAATTGTCCTCTTAGGCTGTCTTCTATTGATTATTAAATTGAAGACTTTTTGACTTTGAAAGTGTGATGAGATAATAGCCAAGTCTAAGTGGCATGTAGGTGGAGATCCCACTTACACATGGCGGAATTCTCCTCTTCCATGTAGGCATTCTAGAAGAATCTTTCCCAATTATGCACCTACACACACTCCTCCACATGCCTTTCACACTCCCCAACTTGTAGCCTTATGGTGAATACCATATTAATAATACAATAAAAATCCATGTGAGCATGAAGGCCCACTTTTATTTTCCATATCACTAGCCTATCTACCATACCAAAGTATTTATCAAGCATACTTGTGGCATTTACAATGTGTGCATCCTAAATCAAGTAAAACCATTATATTTGAAGGTAGAATGCTGTTATCGGGGTAGCCGCCAAGCCGCCGCATCACCACGCCATTATTCCATTGTGGACGCCGCAATCTTCTTGGACAAGCTTCCACCTTATTACCATTGAGAAACCATCAAAATATACACAAAATTGAAAATGAAAGATATCAATATTTCATGTCAGAGTACCATTGCTTCATTTCTAGAAATAGGACCTCTTATAATGTGGCTAGAAGAGTAAATGAGGGTAATGCAATTACAATGTCTTCCTTTTCTACCCATGAAGAGAGAGAAGTGTCATTTGCTAATACAATAAGAAGGGAGAGAATTAGAGAAATTCCCTCTTATGTATTTGATAAAAGAAAGGGAGGGTTTTTGTCTATCATCCATGAACTCCCACTTGTACATGGTATACATGTAGCTACTTGGTCTTTGCTGTATTCGTGCACTTCAAGCCACTCATTAGGAGGGATGACACATGAGTGTGGGTTTTGTGGAGCACGGTTATGGGGGGCAAGTGAAAATAAGAGGAGTTGTGGACAAGTTCTTGGCATTAGGAATTTTTTGGACCCAAAAAGGATCTCCTAAGGATTCCTAATTTTAAGGGATTAGAGCTTAAAAATTTGGGCTTAAGGGAGACAAAGGCTATGATGACCCCTATTTTTTGCCTTGCCACATCAGCCATACCCCCCTAGTTTCACTTTTTAAAGGGAATATTCTCATACTCTCTTACTTTTTGACTTTTCTCATACTTTCTCTCTTACTTTTTGAATTTTTTATCTTCACTCTCTACAAATTGAATCTTTCTTGTCAGTGTGAAATCTCCTTTCTCATTAACTCCCACCATATCTCCCTTCCACATCAGCAAAACATTCTCGTATTTAGGTGGGTCCCAAAAAGTGAAAATTTTTATTTTTATTTTTTCAACATTTTGAGGTGGAAAAAACACCACCCAACCAATATGTATGTATGTATGATGAAAATAAAATTTTTCCTCCAAAAAGCTTGTAATTCAAGGGTCACGTCAGAAGCCTGTCAGGAGCCAGTACATCCATAACTAATTGTCAGGTCTCCACAACCCCATAAACATAACTAACTATCAGGAACCACTACATCCATGAGATCTCGAAATTGTGGGGACCCCAAAAATTATTATTTTTTAAATTTTCTCATAAATGTAATTTATTGATGAAAAATTCCGTGTTAGTATATTTGTATATCAAAAATATCATTTTCTACTTAGAAAAATGAATTTGTGTTAAACCTGCAACAACAGCAAAGTTTTAACAGTCTCTCTCACTCACTCACTCCCTCTATCTCTCTCTCTCTCTCTCTCTCTCTCTCTCTCTCTCTCTCTCTCTCTCTCTCTCTGCTTTAGCTTCTTCCTCTGCTTAGCTATGGAGCCTTTGCAAGCTGTGTGTGTAGTCCCTTGTGAAGCTAGAAAATGGAAGGTTGATTTACACATTCGTATTCCTTGCGCAAGAGGCACGCAAGGCTGCAAAAAGTCATACTCGGCTTGAATGGTTGCAGACCAATGCTCCCCATAGGCATGGTGCTTGGCGTGCACGAATGAGGAGACAAGGGAGGCATTGGGTTGTGCACGCACTAGCATAAATCTAGATGTAATAAGGCTAAGAAAATAAGTTTAGTTAGGTTTTTTTTTTCCCTTGAAAAAAACTACTAATAGTTCCTTCTCTCACTCATTTTCAATTCACTTTTTTAGAGAGCTTGAGCTCAAGATCTACGTAGACACCCATGTAAGGACACCAGCACATCACCACGTTAGCATAGTCGTACATGGATATGGCACGCACCAAGAACACTGCACGTGTTACCATGCCTTCACAAAACAGCAAGGCACCCAACGATACTGGCGACACCACGGAAGAGAGTGACCCCTTGGATTCTAGGACACGCCCAATGGGATCACCAGAGTCCAACCCTCCTCCCACAGCAACACCAGCACACACACATGCAGGCCCTTCTAGTGGGAGCAAGCGTGTGAAGAAGACCCCACAATGCAGCCACCCCAGAGATCAAGAGACAGAGAGGCTGACGATGAGCAGTTCGACTGGGTTGGTGAAAACATTCCTACATTACGCAGCACCATAGGTGGCAAGACCCTACTATACCAGGATAGGGTCCTCTACCTACCTGGGAGGAACTTGATACACAAGTACCATAGCAACAGGAGGAGGATTCAGACTATGAGAGAGACCAAGAGGAGGTTCCTGCAAGTGCGTGCAAGCATAGAAAGGTCAAGCTCTTCAAGCCAAGGAAGTCCCAACCTTGCCAACGCACTAACACAACATAGAGAGCTCCAAGGAGAAGGATACGCCAAGGGCATAGTGCTCTACAAGAGATCAAGTTTTACCAGAGGAACAGTGAGTTGCTGATAAGAAGAGCCCCTTTCACTCGCACAGTGAAGGAGATTCTCCAACGATATAGAACAGAGTTCCATGTGCAGGGGATTACCCTTGAAGCATTGCAAGAAGCCTCCGAGGCTTACCTTGTTAGGCTTTTTGAAGACACCGACCTCCTTGCAATACATACAAAGAGGATTACCATATCTGCCAAGGACATGCAACTAGCTTCCAGGTGCATTTGAGGCGAGCGAGACACGATCTAGAGATCTAGAGATCTTAGATGTTAACCTTTTTTTTGAAGCAACTCTTTTGTTTCAAACCCCCTTTGTAACAAGCCTATCTGGCTTTCATTTGTAACCTTCTGATAATCAAAATTTTAAGTTTCTCTTACAATGTCTCGGTGTCATCATGTTTGTTTAACATGGAGTGTTTATCATGTGCCAGTTTGTTTAACATGGAGTGTTTATCATGTGCCAGTTTGTCACCCAAGGCATCAGAAATGCTCCTGAAGGACCGAGGAAGCTGTGCCTTAACAGTGCGAATTTGGCCTCTACAACGACGATTTAGGCTCAAAATTTGCACTGTTCTAGCACTTCTCCCCTAGCTACTCAGGATCATTTCTAATGCATTTATAATGAAGTTGAGCACACTAATTGTGAGAAACAATAGTTTATAAGATAAAAACACCTTTAATCATGTGTAAAAATATAGTGTTTATCATCCAATGTATCAGAATTGCTCCTGGAGGACTGGGGAAGCTATGCCAGAACAGTGCAAATTTAGGCTCTGCAGCACAGCGGTGCAGGCTCAAAATTCGCACTGTTCTGGCACTGCTCCCCGAGCCACTCAGGATCATTTTTGATGCATTTCTAAATGCATTTCTGATGCATTTATAATGAAGTTAAGTACACTAATTTTTGATGCATTTCTGATGCATTTATAATGAAGTTGAGTACACTAATTCTGATGCATTTATAATGAAGTTGAGTACACTAATTTTTGATGCATTTCTGATGCATTTATAATGAAGTTGAGTACACTAATTCTGATGCATTTATAATGAAGTTGAGTACACTAATTCTGATGCATTTATAATGAAATTGAGTACACTAATTCTGATGCATTTATAATGAAGTTGAGTACACTAATTTTTGATACATTTCTGATGCATTTATAATGAAGTTGAGTACACTAATTCTGATGCATTTATAGTGAAATTGAGTACACTAATTCTGATGCATTTATAATGAAGTTGAGTACACTAATTCTGATGTATTTATAATGAAGTTGAGTACACTAATTCTGATGCATGAAGTTGAGTACACTAATTCTGATGGATTTATAACGAAGTTAAGTACACTAATTCTGATGCATTTATAATGAAGTTGAGTACACTAATTCTGATGCATTTATAATGAAGTTGAGTACACTAATTGTGATGCATTTATAATGAAGTTGAGTACACTAATTCTGATGCATTTATAATGAAGTAATTCTGATGCATTTATAATGAAGTTGAGTACACTAATTCTGATGCATTTATAATGAAGTTGAGTACACTAATTTTGATGCATTTATAATGAAGTTGAGTACACTAATTCTCATGCATTTAAAATGAAGTTGAGTACACTAATTCTGATGCATTTATAATGAAGTTGAGTACACTAATTCTGATGCATTTATAATGAAGTTGAGTACACTAATTGTGAGAAACAATAGTTTATAAGATAAAAATAGCTTTAATCATGTGTAAAATTACATTGTTTGTCATCCAATGCATCAGAATTACTCTTGGAGGACTGCGCAAGCTATGCCAGAACAGTGTGAATTTAGGCTCTGCACAGCAGAGCGGTGCAGGCTCAAAATTCGCACTATTCTAGCATTGCTCCCCCAGCCACTGAGGATCATTTCTGATGCATTTATAATGAAGTTGAGTACATTAATTATAAAAACATTAATTTATAAAATAAAAATACCTTTAATCATGTATAAAAATACATTATTTGTTATCCAATGCATCAGAATTGCTCTTAGAGGGCTGGGAAAGCTATGCCAGAACAGTGCGAATTTGGGCTCTATAGTAGCCGTGCAGGCTCAAAATTCGCACTGTTCTGGCAGCACTGCTCCCCCAGCCACTCAGAATCATTTTTGATTTATTTATAATCAAGTTGAGTACATTGATTATGAGAAACAATAATTTACAAGATAAAAATACCTTTAATCATGTGTAAAAATACATTATTTGTCATCCAATGCATTAGAATTGCTCTTGAAGGGCTGGGGAAGCTATGCCAAAACAGTGCAAATTTGGGCTCTACAGCAGCGGTGCAGGCTCAAAATTTGCACTGTTCTGGCATTGGCTCTCCGAGGGTCATTTCTGATGCATTCACAAAAACATTGATGGTACAAACTAGAAAAAACAATGATATACTTGATGAAAATAAGTTTGCAAAAATTGTATTGTATTCATAAGAAGTGATAAATCATCTTTACAAAAGCTTTCTTACAATATTGAGCTTCCTTCTCTTGTTATTGGGTAGAGTGTGCTTAAGGAGTGATTGGGCTATTTCTTGAGGATCCTCTATGCCTATGCTTTTGGCTATACCTATACGAGCAAGAAGCTTACCCCTAAATCCAGAACCAAAAACATCGAAGGCAAGGGATTTTTTAAAGAACTATACATTTGGTGCTCTGTGCCATAGAGGCTACACAGAGCACCTTAGAGAGGGATTTCAAAAAGAAGAGAGTGAAGGGGTGTAGTCCCTATGGATAATGGTAATGCCATCCACCCACAAGAAGTCGACCAAGATAGTGCGCCAACGCAGCATCATGTCCATGGACCTTGGCCTGGTCTCTGCTGCCGCCTCTCCCAGCAAATGCGTCAATTTCAACCACCCTCTGCAATCAAAGAAAACATCAAAATATTTTCCTATACATAATTACAAATGTTTCTAGGTTGTAAAAGGTCGATTATTACCTCTTGCTCAATGCCTTCTTTTGCCAAAGTGCTGGTGGGGGCAGAGAGGTCAATCGAGGACTTAGCCTCATCCTTTTTGGGTGCTTTGGTCTCCTCCATCACTCCAGCAGGGGTATCCTTTTCAGCCTCTAGCTTGTCTTGTAAGGTTGTGAATTCCTCCTCTGGAACTAGGGCTTGCTCCGCGGTCTCAACCATAGTTTCCTTGACCAAAGCAACGGTCTCTGCGACGATAGATTCTCCAAGAGGTAATATAGCACTATCTAGGTGAGGACCAAGGTTGGACGTATCAAGGTCCACCTCACATCGCATGCATATAATGCCCAAGCATTCATCCATTCTCAAGCCAGCTGCCTTTTCAAGGTCATGAAGAAATAAGTATTCTTCACCTTCCACCACAATGGTGCTCACGAGATTGATCTCAAGCTCTGGCAGCACCTTGCTCTCCTCGTGTGGGAAAGATGGCCCCGCATCTTCTACTATAGTGGGCTGTTCAGCTGTGCAGATTGTGCACCATCTGGAGAAAGTGCTCTAATGCAAGCTGCTCTTCTACACCAGCACTCATTCCTACTGCCTTCACTTCCTTGTCATCCCTCAAATACCATGCCAACTGCAATGCGGGCATCTCTACCTCCTCATCCGAATCCTCATTGCTCTCGCTGATGAGGAATGCAAAAGTGGCGAGCCATGAGAGGAACCTAGTTCCTAAATTGCCCTTCCCCAACCTCTTCACCTCCTGCTTATTGAAGGTACAGTAAGCTCCTACGGGGATGCAGATGTCGATGAAGCGTTCAAGGCGCTGGATGTAGGGGGGGCATATTGTTGAATATACTTAAGTAGCTCAATAAGCACCCATCAATCACTGGGGCAATGGGGAAAGGAGATGGAGTGGGGAGCCAAGTATTGCTCCATGTATGCAATCTGCATCTCATAATGTTGGGATGCAAGGGCAAGCGACTTTTCAAAGTCGACTTCACGAGAGCTCGCTCTTGCCCGCCCACGGGGTGGTGGAGAGGAACTCACAGAAGTTATCAAAGTGGGTAGCCATGTGAATGCAAAGAGATAGTGTGAGCTTGTGCTTGGTTTCTATCGCGTGAAAATGAGAAAGAAGGCACCTTTGGCTATTTATAGTTAAAATTTAAAGTTTGGCCTTTTCACACTAGATCGCTAGACAAAAAATTAGAGTTTGCAAAAATATTAAGATTTCAGTTAAATAAAGATTGGTTAAAAAAGAGCCTGCTACAAAATTACAAGCATGTCATCTAACCTAAAATTGTTATAATGTCTTCATTTTTTGCCCCTCTTGTGACATTTACTTCATGTTGATCTCCATCTCCTTGTTGACTTGAAAGCTTGTCATTGCCTTTACCTCAATCCTGAAACTCTTGCCCCTCACGTGCATCAAAACAGAGGCTATTTTCCCATATACTTAGTTCATCTTCAAGCTCTTCCACATGCCTACTATGTGTTGATAGGGCTATACACCTTGCTGCTGAAAATTCAAGGTCCCCCATTCGCCATGATTTTGAGACCATGGTTGTCCCCTCCTTACGCTTCCCAATCTTTAAAAATATAGAAAGGGGCACAATAACCAGAAAGTGTAAGGGTTAATTCTAGACATGTAGTGGAATCAGATATACCTTTCTTCTCATCAACTTGAAACTTGACTCTTCCACATTGTCAAAGCCCATGATGCTAAAGTGTTGACGCAGGTCTGCTAGGCTCCAATGCTTGCTTGCTACCACTTGCTCAATCCATCCATTTTGCATCATCACAGCTACCTCAATAGGCATAATTTCTTCTTTTGAGGCTTGAAGTGGGATCCATGTCCCGTGCTTTTGCATCCATCTTTGGTAGTGCAGACGCATGTACAAAGTAGAGCATGCCTTCAAGAACCTGAAAGACATTGTAGAATCTACTACATTGCACTTGTACACATCACCTTGATGTGACCCCTCATTAACCTCCCAACCCTCTCCTAGTAATCCTTGAATGAGGTCAGACCGTACCTCCTTACAAATATACATTATTTTTGTTTGAAACCAATTTAGCCCTACTGACCTAGATGCCTTTGAAAACTTGAGTGATGTCTTGATATCACTTACCGTCTTAAACTTTAAGCATAAGATGGTCCAAGCATCAGGTTTGGGCCATTTCAGGATTGTTAAGAGGGGGGTTGGGGATCTCTTCTAGCTTGCCAAATAAACCTGGTTTTTGATAAATATGAGTGAGAAAAGAAAAAGATATTGTTCTGTACAAGATCACTTGGGCTTTGAGATACAAACATTGCCTCTCCAATGGATGCATGCATAGAAAACTCTAGTGAGGCAATGCATGCATAGCATAGAAAACTCTAGTGAGGCTTTGGAGTGGTTATTCCTCAACATAATTAGAGGGAAAAATATCTACAGAGAGACATAAGAAAATGGAGAATCATAAGAAAATTTGAAACAAAAAATCCAATATTAGCATGTTGTTAAAGCTATGTTTATGTTGCACTGACAATTTTAAGGAAACCTTGGTCGTTGGCCTTGAATGTACAGGTCTCCAAGGGTATACACATGTTGCACTATGGCAACCAGTCCTTCCTTCTTAGTATGCTTGAAGCCTTGTAGCCACCTCTTCCAATGATGTAGCATATTCCCCAGTTGACATACTCGATGTGGTCCCTTAGAGCTTGGCTAAATGTAGACCCAAGCTCCAACCTTGAATCTTGTTGGAGCCCAAACTCCATTCTCATCTCTTGTGTTATGCAGCATAAGCTCTTCCACCTTCTCCCTAGGTCTTCTCACATTACTAGAAGAGGCCATCGTGGTAAGAAAAGAGAAGAAGGGAAAAGAAAAGCTTTTTTTACAACACAGAGGAGTGGAGAGGAGAGAAAGTTCACGGTTTTCAGTGCAACAATGGAAAGCTTAAAAGAGGGTTAGAGTTTGAGAATAGGCTTCTTAAATCTAGAGATTGTAATATCCATGGGCCTTGTGGGCCATTCAATCCAAGTATAGTTTGTATGGATAAAGGAAAATGCACAAGGGACTATCCATGAGCTTTTGCACAAGAGACTATTATGGATGAGAGTGGTTACCCTGTGTATATGCATCGAAATGATGGAAGAACTGTGGCAGTGAAAACGTGTAATGTTGATAATAGATGGGTTGTGCCATATAACCCTTATCTTTCAATCACATATAATGCTCATATAAATGTGGAAATATGCTCAAAAATAGCAACAGTGAAATATCTTTACAAGTACATATACAAGGGACATGACATAGCAACAATAAGATTTAGCATTGTACAAGGTGGTGATGTTAATGCTAGTTGATGAGATTGAGAGGTATTTGGATGCACGTTACGTCTCTACATTAGAGGCATGTTGGAGAATCTTTGAGTATGATTTACACAATGAGAAGCTTAATGTGCAATGGTTGCAGGTACACTTAGATGGGGGTCATAATTTTATCTTCAGATATGGCAAAAAGTGGGTTGTTAAAAAAAAAAAAAGAAGAACCGTTTTTCGGTTACAAAGCACAAAGTGGGTTGTTTAAAAAAAGAAAAAGAAAAAGAACCGTTTTTCGGTACTCCCCATGTCCTTTCTCTCTCTCTCTCTCTCTCTCTCTCTCTCTCTCTCTCTCTGCTATGAACAAGCTTCCATGGGGCGACTTCATGTCTGTGTGTGTCTTGTGATTGATGGTAAGGCTTACCCTCTATAGCAAAATCTCTCTCTCTCTCTCTCTCTCTCTCTCTCTCTCTCTCTCTCTCTCTCTTTGCCACATGAACAACCTTCGATGGCGACTTCATATGTGTGTGTGTGTGTCTTGGTGGTAAGCCTTCCCCTCTATAGAATAATCTCTCTCTCTCTCTCTCTGTGTGTGTGTGTGTGTGTGTGTGTGTGTGTGTGTGTGTGTGTGTGTGTGTGTGTGTGCGCTTTAAACAAGCCTCCACGGCGACTTCATGTCTGTGTGTGTTTTTGCATTGCAGGTTTCTTGGATTTCTTAACTGAGGGTCCAACAAGCCAAGGCTCGGCCAAGGCACCAGCCAAGCCGCCAGGGCGGCCCAAGCCACCAGTCGTCATCGCAGCATGCCAGATCAAAAAATAGACAATGTTACAAGCCCTTCTCAGAAATTAGAAGCATTGCAGTAGCTGTGTGGACAGCTACCTTCATCTCATCTTACAGTGTCTTTGAAGTTTTGATGGACAGGTCTGACTCTCTTAAGAGCCTCATGCTATCCACAAAGTGTGCACATTCGCGACTTGTTGACCTGATCAAAAGGAGGTTTTTCAACATGGAAATAGTTCCAATTGCACAAGCAGAAGATGTTCAAAGCAGCTTATGTACATGTGCTGGCTCCTTCAAGTGTGCACCATGCAAATCAAAATTAATCAGGGAGTACGAAACAAGCCGAAAGCATGCTTATCGTGAGAAGTTAAAGTCAAGGAAGTCACCAGTGAAACAAGTCAGGCTCAGCATCACAAAACAGAAGGTGATTACTTCAAAAGTGATTAAGTGTTTCACGGATTACACACAGGGTCTTGACAATAAAGCAAAGGGTGACATCGTCACAAGTATACTCAACCATTGAGCTTTAAGAGATGTACAATTTAATTGTGCATCTCTTAATTGTCACAAAGCTGAGGAATCCACACAGGATCATAAGATCTTGCTCCATGGATTACACAATACCGTCAAGGGTGTCAAAAGACCAAAAAGCTCTAGGGAATTGTTTGTTAAACGGGCAAGTATCATGATGGTCATGAATTCCACAAGTAGAAAACCAAATATAGCAGCTGCATCAAGGCTACTTGCGAAGGAATTTTTATGCAGCTAGATCTCAAATGAAGCAACATGACTCACAGCTGCCATTGCATTTGTGTGAGTGACAACAACAACATAGAAGTATAATCACAGAGGAAGTGAAAGATTTAGTCATTGCACATTGGACAAACAATACATGTGTGTAGCCGAACAAAAAGGATGTATGTTGAAAGCATGTTGGACGAAAGATGTATGAGAAGCATCCGGTGCATCTGCTTGAACAACCTCAAGTTTGTCTTCCTTGTTATGCCATACTTTTTAAATGTCCCTAATTACCTCTTGGTTGTACATTGGTCGGTAGTGCAGGGCTGAAGTTAGGCACCAGCTTCATAGTGTGTAATACTAGTCTACCATGGTAACCCTTGTAGATAAATAGCTACCACTTTCAATCACAGTTTCATCCTCGTAAAGGTGGCTAGCAAAGGAAGCCACCAAGGTGGTGGTAGGCTCACAGATTGGTAGCAAAGGTTTTGCTCAAGCTGATATGTTATTAGGCCAGCAGCTAGAAGCATCAGGTTAGGATTTCTGTCATACCAATGAACTCCAAGCCTGGGAGCTGATAAGAGTGGTATCTTCATGGTAGGTACTATGCTAAGAGTGGTGTCTTCATGGTAGGTACTATGCTAAGAGTGGTGGCTCCCAGGCTTGGAGCTCAGTTATCAAGCTTGGAGCTCATAGGCATGAGGCTGGGAGTGATTCAAGTGGTATCTTGATGATAGGTACTATGCTAAGAGTGGTACCACTGTTTACATTGCAGCTATTGTTCCAAAGCTAGTAGTTACCTTTCTATCCCTAAAAGCCACCATTGTCAACCTGGTAGCTTCCACTCTTAAGATGGTTGCTACCTTACCTACCTACTGGCTTTCACTCTATACAGGTAGCTCCCATTGTTAACATGGCAGTAGCTACCATTGTTAACATGGCAGCTCTACTGTTCCAAACCTGGTAGTTACCTTTTTGCCTTTAAAAGCCACCATTGTCAACCTGGTAGCTTCCACTCTTAACATGGTTGCTACCTTACCTAGCTGGTGGCTCTCACTCTATACAGGTAGCTACCACTGTTAACATGGCAGCTACTATTCCAAAGCTGGTAGTTACCTTTCTATCTTTAAAAGCCACTATTGTCAACCTGGTAGCTTCCACTCTTAACATGATTGCTACCTTACCTACCTGGTGGCTTTCACTCTTAATAGGTAGCTACCACTGTTAACATGGCAGCTACTGTTCCAAAGCTGGTAGTTACCTTTCTATCCCTAAAAGCCACCATTGTTCACCTAGTAGCTTCCACTCTTAACATGGTTGCTACCTTATCTACCTGGTGGCATCCACTCTAACCACATAGCTACCACTCTTAACACGGCTATTGTTCCAAACCTTTAACCTAAAAGCTATTGTTTATTTTTGGCATGAAAAATTTCTAAATTACCAAGTTAGTTCTAATTCTTTGACTTCTATAAGCTATATATGTTGTTCATAGGCTGATTTATTGTCATGATTCATTGTAGGTAGAATTCTTTCTTGCTTTCAAATAGAGTCATCCAGAGGTACAGATTCACCAAAGAGCATTTGAAAAGCTGAAGCCTTATTTTGTACGCAAGCTTCGAGATTGGTACAGTTGTTGTTGCATCACATGTCCAGATGTCATTCTTATGAGATGCTATCAACAATTTACGCCAAGCTGGTCCAGGTGTGCATGGAAAAGAGTGTATATGTCAATGTAACATTTGTGGTGTTGGAGAAAAATGCACAGCTCACACACAAACTTACTCAAGCCTTACAAATTTGTGGGAATCAGTATTGTGTTTGAAGCCTAGCAATTCAGACTTCTTTGCTTTGAAGTGTTTGATGGGAGAGTGCCCATCTTGTGGACCCTCAAAGAAGCTTTCGACAATTTGTTGTCAAGGAAATAAGGTACAAACAAGCGAAAGGAAATCCCTATGAGTATAAGCTATTACGGCATAAGCCTGAAGCTATTTTGCCATCCCACCTTGTAAGATCCATCAGGTTCCCAATGGAAAAGGCTCAAGGACGTGGGATGAGATTTTTGATTTCCCCAGAAGCATATGAGGCTATTTACAATACCACTCCCTTTGATGTATAGCTTGCTGAAAATAATTCAAACTATTTCTTTTGGACATACTTGTTTTTTTTGGATCCTCGTCTACTCATGCTGATCTCTTGCAGGCAAGGGTCACCAAGAGCCACAGCAGGCTTGTGGGTGTCTGTGAATGATAATTAAACTTGCCTTATCTTTCTTAGGGATGCTCAAATTGCGGTACATGGTAAATCTTACTAGGCACATTCCATACATGTCAAGGTATTCTTTTACACTATGGGTCTTATGATGTGGCATGACCATATTGCTCAAGATGCACAATTAATGAGCTTCTAAAGTATACCACTATACCAGCACCTAGCAGGAGGACCTTGGTAGCACTTGGTAGTAGGCTACAAGCATCTAGGTAGCACCAAGATAGTAGAAGATAGTGATATGATATCAAGCAGGTAGTAGTATGGTAGCACCTAGCCTGGCATCACCTAGGAATAAACCAAGCATCTGCATACTAACCTAGCAGCATCTGGAAATAAATCTATCACCCACCAGTATACTAGTACCCTAGCAGTAGGAACTTGGTAGCACTTGTTAGTAGCCTGCAAGCACCTAGGTAGCACCAAGGTAGCAGTCTATAGATTATACTAGTGTTTCAAGTTTAGTAGTGCAAAAACATTATAGAAGAAATTGAAAACTTTTACATTATACCAGTGTTTCAAATTTAGACTAAATGATACCTGCAATCAAGACAATAACTTATATATCCAGTCTACAGCTTTGCAAGAGTGCAAAAACGGCCATCACATTATGTCAGTTAGAACACTTCTACAACATATACAAGGTAACAAAGTGGACTCCATAAAAAAAATTTACATTTAGTTTGTTGGGAACATAATGGGCTGATCACAAGTCTCGCTATACTACAGTTCGTTCATATGTTCTTCCATCCACCTCCTTTGCACAGCTATGCTGTCATCATCTTTCATGATTGGTAGCGGCATATCTATAGTATAGGTGATGCAATCCTCGACACCAAGCCATGTATCAAGCCAGCCTCTGAGGACTGTCGTAAGATAATCCTGCATTTCCCTAGGGTCTTGATCTTCCATTTTCTTTACTATACATGCGGTTCCTTGAGGATTCCATAAAGTTTTATACTCGCTATCATCCACCATGATAGTGTTTGTTGGTGAATACTGAGGATAAGCCTCCCAAAACACGGTCAACTTCTTATAAAACACTAGTTTCTTGGTAATTCTCTGGAACTTAGTCTCCTTTGTGCAGAACTCTTGCGTAAGCACGCCTTTGAACCAGTGGACATGAAAAGACATAAAGCACCTCAAAATTCTGTTTGCATTGACCTTGTTAGCACAAGTCCATATAAAGACATCAAAGCGTTCCAAGCACCATTGCACAAACCTCTCAGCATCCTGCCACCCATATCTGTCACTTCAAGCATATTTCAATAGGGGGGGTTTGTGCATATTTGCAGTCAACCGTTGTAAGTAGCACTCCATTGAGATCCAAAATTAAAGCTGGCCGTAATTGAAATGAAGGGCTGGTTGGATCCTCCTAGGCACGATACATCTTTGCATTAGGATGTCTCACATAACCTGCTGCAATCGATTCGATATCATCTCTCAGTTCAGTTCTCTGATTACTCTCATGCTTTTCAAACAACTCTGATGCTTTCTGATCAACAGCAATATGGGCACTTACATCACCCTCCACTGAAGCTGTGTCTTGTGCCTCATAATGCTCCTTGAACACATAGTTCTTTGCTGGGTCATTTCCTGAGCTCTGAGAGCTGTCCTTTTTAGTCCCACTTTTTAGTCCCACATTCACCTTTTACCTCACTTTTCCCCTGAAATGCATCATAAAAACTAACAACCTGTGCTTTAATCTATCTTGGCATGTCAGCACCATTGTTCACAGGAACATCACAATCCCGTGTTTTCCTTGCATTCTGTACTATGACTGCAAGGCATGATGTCTGGACAAAACACCAAAATCCTAGACATCATTATCCTCCTCTGTGACTTTATTACCATCCTGCACTGTATCAACATCCTGCACTTTTTCACCATCCTGCACTTTATCACCACCATCCTGCACTTTATCACCACCATCCTGCACTTTTTCACCATCATCCTGCACTTTATCACCACCATCCTGCTTTTTATCACCATCCTGCACTTTATCACCACCATCCTGCACTTTATCACCATCATCTTGCACTTTATCACCACCATCCTGCACTTTTTCACCATCATCCTGCACTTTATCACCACCATCCTGCTTTTTATCACCATCCTGCACTTTATTTACACCATCCTGCATTTTATTTACACCATCATGCACTTTATCACTATCTTGCAGGTGTATCACCATTCTGGCTTGTGAGGACATTGCCAGATATTTCAGCTAGTCCATCCACGGTAGAAGTGTCTGCAATGATAAATTTCATACATTGGAAAAGAATTGAATGAAATACATAACAATGAGAGATATATAAGAAACAAAATAGTCGGACTCTTTTCATTCATTAAATAGAAAATGTCAACAATTTGGCTACAGAGCTAGAATGGCTATTGAGGACAAACCCAAAAAAGGGGGTTGACATGCATTCATGGGGAGAACTAGCAGAATTTAGGGTTGCAATCTTTTTCTGACTTTGGCAGTAGCACTTTTTCATCATGATCCTTCAGAGATATTGGCAGGTTCCTCCTTGTCCAGTTAATCATTTGTTATATTGGAAGCTTTATCTAGGTCCTTATTGCTTGAAGTTGGAGGATGCTAGCAAGAAGATCCTCCTGCATGGAAAACAATCATTAGCAGTCTACATTCAATTATAAAAGTGAACACAACCTTTCGTTTTCCTCTTTCTTCCCCTTTTCAACATTTTAAAGGCTTGTAGTAGTGAAGGACTCTCTTTTTGATGATTCTCCTTGTCCATGTCACTATCTACAGGACTTTCTACAACCAAGTCCACAAGTTCTCTCTCCTTGATAGTGTCATCCTTTGGATTAGGTTCCTTGTTTTTTCCACGGAAATCTGCCACGGTCTCAAGTTCCGTGTCCAACTGTAAATTTTCTACATTACAACCTGGTGTTGAAAAAACTTCATCCATTGGCTAAATGTTTTTGGCATCCTCATTATCTGCAATAAATTCAATCATTAGAAAATATTTTCCCACCTTAGTAGACAGTAAACCATACCAAATTGAAAGTAAACCCTCACAACTTAACACAAGCTCTACCGATTCCAGCTACAAAAGTTACATACTAGAAGCTATCATACTTACCTTCAAACCTCCCAGCTTGCCTTGGAGGCCTTGGTAGCTTTCAGCATGCCTTAACATCTTGGTATCCCTTGGTAGCTTTTTAGCATGGAAGACTCAAGCATATCTTGGTAGCTTTTAGGCATCCCTTGGTAGCTACCAAGCTTTCAAGGGTAGTTGTTAGGCTTCCTAAGGTAGCTACCAGGCTTCAAAGGGTAGCTATTAGGCTTTTAAGGATAGTTGAGAGGCTTCAAGGATAGTTACCAGGTACCTACCAGGCTTCCATGGGGAAGCTCTCAGGCTTTTAAGGGTAGCTGAAAAGCTGGAAGGTAGCTACCAGGTAACTACCACGATTCCAAATGTAACTTTTAGGATATTAAGGGTAGCTGACAGGCTTTGAAGGTAGCTACCAAGCTTTCAAGGGTTAACACCAGTCTTCAAAGAGTAGCTATCAAGCTTGAAAGGGTAGCTATCAGGCTTTTAAGGGTAGCTGACAGCCTTTCCAGGTAGCTACCAAGTAGCTACCAAGAATCTAAGTAGCTCTCCCAAGCATCATAAGATAGCTACCTTGCTACCAGAATCAGCTGCCATGCTACAGATGACAACTCTAGGTGGTACCATTTATCCACATGCATCTTACCCTCACCCACCTTACAAAAAGGTACACAAAAAAAACCAGGGTAGCTGAAAAGCTGGAAGGTAGCTACCAGGTAACTACCACGATTCCAAATGTAACTTTTAGGATATTAAGGGTAGCTGACAGGCTTTGAAGGTAGCTACCAAGCTTTCAAGGGTTAACACCAGTCTTCAAAGAGTAACTATCAGGCTTGAAAGGATAACTATCATGCTTTTAAGGGTAGCTGACAGCCTTTCTAGGTAGCTACCAGGTAGCTACCTGGAATCTAAGTAGCTCCCAAGTAGCATAAGATAGCTACCTTGCTACCAGATGACAACTCTAGGTGGTACCATTTATCTAGGTGCCATGCTACAGATGACAACTCTAGGTGGTACCATTTATCTACATGCATCTTACCCTCACCCGCCTTACAAAAAGGTACACAAAAAAAAATAGTAATGAAGACAAGGGTTAGAGAGCATAATGGTATGCTACGTACCGTGGGAAAAGCATGATTTGGCAGCAGTGTTTGGAAGCATGGAGGGTACTGTGCTTCGTGACTCCCTTGCATAACCGTGGGCATCAATGTGGCCAAGCATCAGCAAAGACCTTGTATAGCAGGCGAGATCATTTGCGTGCATCCCATAGCCATGCAAATTTCTTTGCTTGTAGCAAGGTGAGCAAAACAATAAATATGATAAGCATGACCACAAGGAAGTATAAACATGCAAAGACCATCTGCATCATACTACATGACCAATCCACAAGCAGAACAAATATTGTGCACATCCAATAAGCCCAGATCTGCATGTGGTAATTTAGGTGTTGGCAAGGATAGGAACACTTTGTTCCTCCTTGCCTGCATGTCTTTCACAAAATCCACCTGAGCACACACATGCATCTCTATTTGGTTTGCATTTTCTAGAAACTCTTGACTTTCACAGCTCGGACTAGCAGGAACAGTACCCATAACAACTCCATCCACAGTTTGGATGGTCAGCGACAATCTGTTCACTTTCATCCTCAGCTCCTGTAACTTCCCAACATCTGCTGGGTCTGACGCATTTTCAACCTTTTGCAACTTAGATTGTGCATCTTCTAAATGTCTTTTCAAACTACTAACCAGGAGCTGTGCCCCTTCATCTCGATGCATATCCGCTTTGTACTTCTCAACTTTTCTCGTAGCTTCGTTGAGCTCTGACAGGGCATGAGCATATTTCCTTTCAAGCACCTCAATTATTCCGTCCAACACAAAAATTGCCTCTAAGTCCACATGCGGTGGTGAGGCTTTCTTCACTTTCTTCAATTTTGGTAACCATATGAAGGTATGACTATCATAATACCTTTATTGTTGAAGCACGTTCACACGCACCCATCTTTGAAGAACATTATAATTTGGTGGCTCATGTTGTTGGTGTTGAGGTTTCTTTCTTTGTGCAGGCTTAGGGGACTTGTTGATGCACTTGGGAATCCAAGCTTTGGTTTTACCATGGTAGTACCCTTATGCTTTTGCAGTAATCTTTTTGTTATCCACACTTGTTGAGAGAGGTTGGAGTTCTTTGAGGAACTCACATAGGCTTTTGTGGACGATGTTGTGGAGTACTTTTACCTTTCCTTGGTCTTTACATGTTTTGTTGAAGAAGAGGCTTTGATTGTCGAGGCACCCAAATTTGATTAGCACCTTCGCACATTTTGATACCATTAAGATACCTTGATTTTGGTTATCTTGGTGGAGCTTTCTTTTTGGTTGATGAAGAAGGTTTGGGGTCTCCCTTGGCATTGGTTGGCGCTGAGTTTACGGGTTTGAGACTCATGGTGGGAATTGTTGACAAGGATGAGGCTAGAGTCTCTTGTGGAGTGGCTATCGATGCTGCGGCTTTTGAGCATTTGGTGAGATTTATCGATGAAGAGACGTTGGCTCCGGGGCTTTTCCTTTGAGTTACTTTTTAGAGATAGATTGTTTCAATTGGGGATCTTCTTCAAGAATAGTGGTTGATTGCATGGTTTTTGCATTGGACTTTGTTGGTGAGGATGGAGTGAAAGGGGTAGATGCTTTTTCGGAGTCGGTCGTTGATGTAGATGGTAGGCTATTGTGTAGAGAGGCCTTCGTGGAAGAAGCTTGTAACTTTTTGTGTTTAGAATCATAGAAATCCATTAGGTTTGGATCCTCTTCCATGCAGTATGGTATTGTCAACTATGTGTCGTTGACCATTATGATGACCCTAGTCCATTTATGTCCCAAAATCAAATCTTCTTCCAACACATACTCAACAACAAAAAACTTGCAAGTAAGGGGTTTAGTTTCAATATACATTGTATGTTCGAAGTACCCCAAACATGGCATGTTCAAGTCTTGTGAGAATGGAATTCTTTCAAGATGAGCCATGAGTGTTGGTTGACCTAATAAATCCCATAACTCGAGGGTCATGAGATTCTGCTCTCGTGTTGGATAGAGATGTGTTTGGATTGTGGTGATTTTATTGGAAAGTTCTAATCTAACCATAATTCTTGGGATATTCTCAGTAGTAAGATATGTTGGAAGTTTCAACTCCTCTAAGGTTGCTTCCTCCCTTACGAGCAATTGCACAATGCCTGCACGAGTGTTTAAAGTGATTGTTTGCATGGATTCTTCAATTGAATACAATGAGTCACGTATCCGAGTTCCACCAAGGATGACATCATACTCAAGGGGGTTTGGGGTAATATGGAATCTAAATTCTACATTTCCACCGATTGTTTGAGTAGCATAGCTAAAGTAACCTGGAACTTCAATGTTTTTTCCATTGGCATCTCTTGCAAGACCATTGTCTTTAGGGGTGATTTTAGGTTGTCCTTAATCAATGCACGTTTGCATTTAACATCATTGCCTGTAGGAAAATCTACCATATCATGATAGAATCTTCAAGAGGAACCATGGATGTTTTAGTTTTTGTTTCTGCTTCAGATCCTATTTCTATTTCATATTCCCATTCACTTTCATCCTTTTTTTGGCTCTCAACTTTTTCAAGAGTACCCAATATGGACAATGGCACACTTGTTTCTCTAACAACTTTACAGTCTGTTTGTAGACTTGTGAATACTCACAGTCATGTTCTATGTAGCTCTTGATGTCTTGGTATAACTCATGTTTATCCTTTAAAGGTGCAAGTGCTGGTGCTTTGCTGGCTTCACCCACATGAGAGAAGAGAACTCCTCCAAATGAGGATTTGAGAGACTCCTTCGATTTCTTAAGGGATTCATCGAATTCCTTACATGCTTTTTCAACCGCATAATTCGTGCAATCTGTCTCTAATGACTCTTCTTTAGAGAGTACATCTTCCTCTTGAAAGGGGAAGCAACAATCCTCCGGTTCTTGTATTTTGGTTGCTTTTTCAATTACAATTAGTGATCTTGTATGACACTCAACAATGCTAAGCATGCTCTCCTAAGCTTGCTTTTTGCATTTCGCATGTCATGTGATCATGACTTTCAATTTGGGGTGGTTGGACGGGTTCTAGTTTTTGGATTTGTTTGGGAAGTGCACTGAGTGAAGAGTCAGAACTTGTTTCATCACTAAGTGACGTACTAAAACTTATTTCATCTCCTGACTTCCGTTGGATCGTCAGGTTTTTATTATGTTTCCCCATGTGACGAGATAGAATTTTCTTTAGTGCTTTTGTATCATGTGTCACACATGTCGGTGTTGTGTTTCTTCCGGTAGCCTTTGAGGTTGATGCTTCAACATCATGTGTAGCTTTTGGCTCTATTGGAATTATGCCCTCCAGAGACTCTTCTTCCATGTCCGTTATTTCAACCTTGGTTTTGACAGTTTGTTGCCCCTTGTTTTTCTTGGGTTTAGAAGGTTTTGCTTTTTCTTTTGGTTTTTGTTGTAAAGCATGCTCTTCTACCCATTTCGAAGTGTTTTCTTTTGCATTCTTTTTTATCGTTTCTCGAGTCTTATCTTATAAGCATGTAATCACATTCAAGGGTACTGTGGATAATTGCCCATTTTACGCACTTAAGATGTTAAGAGTTGTATTTTGTGAGACAGGTTGCATTACAGCAACTCACTTGTGGTCGATGCCACAACGTTCACACATGGGTTGCAAGGTGTCAGTGATTGTGGGCATGGAAGTATTCCAAATTGTGCAATCTTCCACCTTATGCGGTCCATGACAATAGAAACACTGAAGTGTTTGATTAAATGCTTCTTGATCATTTTCTACCTTTTGGACTACTTCTGCTTGGGGCATTAGAGATGGAGACATTAAGGTAGCTATAGTAGGTGAATTAGGACATTGCGGTGTGTCTCATGAGACCAAAGGTTTTGCAATATGTGCAGTACAAAAAAATAGGTGCTTTGTACACACAATGGGGATTGGGATGGTCATTGTGATTGCACTGAACACACGACATCTCTCCCGTCACTTGGATAGGCATTAAGGATGGTTGTTTTTGAGGAATCTCATCCTCTCTTAGAGATGTCGGTTGAAGGCTTTTAAGTAAGGCTGCATATAATTCGAGGAATGACAATCCCAAGATTAATTTTTCTTTAGCCATTGCTTCACTTGGTTTAGATGAGGAACATCTTGTATCATGATCATCCTCCATCATGTTGTCATCTAAATGTATTGCTTCCTTTACAACATTGATCGAATGTTTTCGGATTGGATACAATGATCAAATTGTGAAAGCTTCTATTCTTTACGCCCATTATGAAACATCTCTTCAATTGAGTATTATTTAGTTTCTCCCATGACTCACATCATGAGTCTAAGATTTTTATCCAAAGGATAAAACCTCTAATGGTTTTGTTTTATTTTCACTCAATTGAATAGATTTTTGTTGCTGCACTCCACCGATCACCTTGTCTTGAAAAGTTATGGATAAAGGCTGTCTTCAAGGTCTTGAAGTTTGTCTTAACGCTGGCATCAATGTGAAGAACCAAAAACTAGCCTTTCCCACTAATCCTAGGTTCAATGCATGTACCTTGGTGGGTTAGTTGGGATTTTCAAAGACTTCACATCTCTGTTCAAGTATTTCAATGAATTGAATAGGATCAATTGTTCCGTCATATTTGCCCATAATTTTGGAAATCTATACGGTCGTGTTTTTGTATGTCATTGAGGCCGTGTGTAAGTGCTCTTGTGGGTAAGGACTCACTTAGACCTTGGGAAACCCCCCTTCCTAGATTGGTCAATATGCCCAAGGTGTGGGCATCCAAGAGTTGTATCAAGCTTTTCCTTAAATTCTTAATGCTTAATTAAGAGAAAGTTAATCTTTATGCTTATTTATAATGCTTTCTTTAAGTAAATCTCTCTCTCTAAAAGAATAGCCATCTTTATGGCTAAATCCCTTGAAAAAAGATGCTTCTCAATGATAGTCTCTTAATTCAAAGCTAAACTCTAGGCTTGATAAGCTAGACATTAAGAAAATGGTAATTTTATGGTTTTGTGTTAACAAAATAATGGTTATTTCTTTTAGATTATTTATAAGTAGTTACAAACTACTTTGATTGTGTAAGATTCCTCCCCCCACCAGCTTTTGAGGTGTACAGGTGTAAGAATCTCCCCTTCTGATATTGTAATTATTCCTCTCTCTGAAATAAAAGAAAGATTTTGTTTTATCCTGTTTTGACCTAGAGAGAGGTAGTCCAAAATTGAGATATTTTTGGATATAAAAATCCTCCTAGTGTCTAAAATGGTTTCCCCTGAGACACAAATTCAAAAAGAACTTTCCAATGTGCAATTGGAATTAATTAGAAATGGGTAAAAAGGACCTTAGCCTAAGGGTCTAGATTTTTTAAAAAAAATTGCATTATGGTCCAATTAAGGTTCCTATGGGCCAATAGGATCAATCCAAGTGTGGGGAGGAGATAAATCAAAAATTGCATTATGGTCCAATTAAGGTTCCTATGGGCCAATAGGATCAATCCAAGTGTGGGGAGGAGATAAATCAAATTTATAAAAGAAAAATACCCAAAAATGAGTAGATACCCACATAAGATGAAGAGTTGACTGAGTACAAGGTTTATTAGTAAAAATGGGTAAGCAATATTTTAGAGGTGTCAAATGCATATGAAGCATGTATGCATTTTAGAGGTGTCAAAATGGGTAAGCAACATTTTAGAGGTGTCAAATGCATATGAAGCATGTATGCAAAATGGGTAAGTAACAAATTGACTCAAGCGATGATGTTCCCATTGTTGTGGACTGAATTGCTTATGATTTGATGATGAGATGAGATGATATGGAATGAAGTGATGCTATTTATATGCACAAGGCTGTAAGGCTGTTGGTCGGCTGGCTATAAAGCTGGCCGACTATAGCAATAAATGCTACACAACTTGCTTATGCTGAAAATTATGATAATAATGCTGAAAGAATGTGTAAAATGCTAGAAAATATGGAATAAAGCTGTGAGTATTACTAAAAAAATGAGATATTTTGGGTATAATGATTCATTTTTGACACGTGTAAGGAAAAGGGGGCCCTTCAAGGAGGTGCCTATTTCACATGTGTGGTGGAGTTTTAAACTCAAAAATATTGTGATATTTTTATCTCTCCTCTCTCTTGGATCAAACCAAATCAAAAGGGAACCAAACTAGGTCCAAATCTTGTCCAAATTCAACCAAACTGAACTTGGAAAATAGTTGGACTTAGTTGGACTTGGTTAGAGGCTTCCCTCACCTATAAATATATCCTTAGTGCTTTGTAAAAAAAATATGAGAACTATACTATGCCAGTATTATGCTAAAATAATGATATTTTCTATTATCCTCTAAAAACCTCTACAAAATTGAAGAGACTGGAGCTTTTCTCTCTCTTCAATCTTCCTTGGTGACTCCTACAACATACCAAACCAATTGATTGGTTGGGGGCCTCTACTGTGATCAAAGAATCAAGTAAATTAGAAGGTAAAGTGTGGATTATTGTCTTTTTCTTATTAAAACTCCAAATGCTTCTCTTCTCAACCCCTCTCAAGCTTGAGAAGCTTTAATTTGAATGGATTTTGATTACTATTGAAGTTCTTTTATGAATTGTAATAAAGAAACACATAAATTTTTATTTATGCTTAATTGTAATGGTTTTTAAGCATTTCTCTCCCCCCCCCAAAAGAAAGGTCATTCCTATGACCTGTTCTCAATCCAAATGGAGCTTCTCATGAAGCATTTCTCTAATCCAAAAGTAATTTCTATGCTTGTCTAATTGGAGGCCAAAATAATGGCTTTTGAATGCTTTTATGATATTTATTTCATAGAGAAATTATGAATCAATCCATAATTGGATAACGATCCAATTAGTGGTCATTCTAATCATATCAATAATATTAAACTTCATTCTTTCAATTAAATTAATAATTATCAGTAATAGCAGCGGAGCTATGGTAAAATTTCTGTAAAATAAACACATAAAACATTTTAATTCATAATATGAAAAGAGGACTTTCTACCATATTCTAGGAATTATCATCCTAGATTAATTGAATGATTCTCATTGAAATCATGGAGAAATTAATTTTTATGTTTATGCTTAATTAATAAATTAATAAAAAGAGAAATTCTAGTAATTTATTTTTATGTTAAAAGAGTAATCCCCATGATAATGGAAATATATGTATTCCAAAGAATTAAGAGAAAAATTTGGAATACTAATATAATGTATATTTTATGTAAAAATTAAAGAAAGATTTTAGTTAAATTTATCTTTTTGCATAGATAAATTTATATGATAAAAGAGGAATTCCCACCATATTGGAATTCAAATAACTTAATAAGGAAAGTGCAATTCCTAGTGTAATGGAATTAATGAAGATTTTTAATTAATTTTCAAGAGAAAATTTAGTTAAGTTTATCTTTTTGCATAGATAAGCTTAAATGATAAAAGAGGAATTCCCACTACATTTGGAATTCCATCAATTGGATGGAAAAAGAGAAATTCCTATCAAATTGAAATTATTGGATAATTTATTTAAATTTAAAGATAAATTTTTAGATAATTGTATTTATCTATGAGAAATAATTAAATGTTAAAAAAGGAATTCCTATTACATTTGGATGGAAAAAGAGAAATTCCTAGTATATTGGAATTATGGGATAATTTATGTAAATTCAAAGATAAATTTTTAGATAAATTTATTTATCTATGAGAAATATTAAAATGTCAAAAGAGGAATTCTTATGACATTTGGAATTCCATCATTTAGCAGGCAAAGAGAAATTTCTAGCATATCAAAATAATGGATATTTTAATTTAGATAAATTTATTTTATGAGAAATAATTCATGGAAAAAGAGGAATTTCCATGACATTGGAATGTAAATAATTAAATGCAAAAAGAGTAATTCCCATGGTAATTGTTGGGATCCAAGAAATTAAATGGGAAGAAGATGAACTTTTAGTGTAATTCGATTTATGACTATTTACCAAAAGTGAAAATATGGGTAGAATTGATTTCTACAAATCCCATGAATTCTTTTATTTAAAAGAAGAATATTGAATATAAATCAATTGAGGAATTAAGAAGGAATATGAAAATAGTTGTCAGAAAAAGAATCTTTAATTAGGCCAAGCAATTGGCACAAATTTAGAAAAAGTCCTAGTATCAGTATCAATCTAGAAAAAGCTATTAAATGGGAATAGCATGTTAATGGATGTGATAAGATGTGTATGGGATGTGATAATATGTAAATGGGATGCGATAAGATGTGTATGGGATGTGATAGGATGAGAACGGATGCGATAAGATGAGTATAGGATGTAATTGGATGTGAATGCGGATGTATATGTGAAAGAAAGAATATGCATGTGTATGAGAATGAATAAATGTGGATATGGATGTAGATGTGTATGTGAATGTATGGATGTAGACATATGGATGTAGATGTATGGATGTGGATATGGATATGGAGGTATGGATGTGGATGTGGATGTGGATATGGATGTGGATGTATGAATGTGGATGTGTATGTGGATACAGATGTAGATGTGTGGATGTGGATATGGATGTGGATGTATGGATGTGAATGTGGATGTATGGATGTGGATGTGGATGTATGGATGTGAATGTGTATGTGGATAAGGATGTAGATGCATGGATGTGGATGTATGGATGTGAATGTGTATGTGGATAAGGATGTAGATGCATGGATGTGGATATGGCTGTGGATGTGGATGTGGATGTGGATATGGATATGGATGTATGGATGTGGATGTGGATCTGGATATGGATGTGGATGTATGGATGTGGATGTGTATGTGGATATGGATGTAGATGTATGGATGTGGATATGGATATGGATGTATGGATGTGGATGTGGATGTATGGATGTGGATATGGATTTGGATGTATGGATGTGGATGTGTAGTGGATATGGATGTAGATGTATGGATGTGGATGTATGGATGTGGATCTCTATGATCCAAGTGCAAGTTTCTTCCTTGATCTGACCAAGTGACTTTAGGTTTGGTCGGATCAGTTTGGTCAGTAATGACCTTGACTACGTTAGAGTAAAAATATCCTCGAGGAATCGCCCATGCTTTCCGAGCAAGGGAAGTTTTTCCGGGTTCGATTTTGGAAGAACCGAGGGATTAGTCTCCTGTCCAGATATCCGTGGGCGAGGCCCCGAGAGTGAGAGGGTCCTGTACCGCAAGGAGTGCTAATTCCGCTGCTAGCACCCCCGAATCCCCGTTGCGCAGAGGGGGCAGGGATCTTTCAGTTGGTATCAGAGCAAATTGGCTATAGTGGACTAGCTGAGAAGCCAAAAATGTCAAAAGTTTATGAAGTAACAGTAAAAGATTAGAATTGTGTGATGAAATTCATACAAATTGACTTGATTGAGGCCTAGACATGACGGTAATTATAATTCCAAGGACCATGACTACCCGTATATACCGACGGTATAACTGCAACTCTTTACTGGGCAGTATATACGAGTAAATCTAAGACCTTGAAATTATAAGCAAAAATGCTATCTAGATGATGAATTCGAATGTGGTTGATATGATTTTAAAACTCTGGTTGAGAATTGATGAATTGATTTGGATTCTGATTCGAAAAAGATGCTTCCTGAATTTTGGTTGAAAAGTAATAAGCTGAGCAAAACCATAATGAGGATGAATGGGACAAGTCCTGTGATAATGTTCGTAAACTAGAATAATAATAAAAATGACCTCAGCAAATCACTATGAGATTAGTGGATTGTGTTGTCAGATTGCTACTGTTAACACTTGACCCGGTGGATCAAGTTAATAGGATGACAAATTGAGAACTTGCTTGACTGAAATTCCCGTGTGTAGGAATGTTCAGAAAGAAATTTTCCGGTCTAATGGACCATTATTGTGTTAAAGATATGAATGATATGATCTGAATGAGTTGTTATTTAATAATGAGTTCTATATAAGGGATATTTATCCTAGGATTGTGTTGGGTTGACCAGAATATAAGGAACCCCAGACTCAGTTGGATCTTAAGGGAAAGAGTTGTCCTCTAGTTTGCGAGATGAGGACATCTCGTGTTTTTTAAGTGGGGTAGGATGTAAGATTCCTCCCCCCCGCTTTTGAGGTGTACAGGTGTAAGAACCTCCCCTTCTGATATTGTAATTATTCCCCCCTCTGAAATAAAAGAAAGATTCTGTTTTATCATGTTTTGACTTAGAGAGAGAAAATGTCTAGAGGGAGGTAGTCCAAATTTGAGACATTTTCGGATATAAAAATCCTCTTAGTGTCCAAAATGGTTTCCCCTGAAACAGAAATTCAAAAAGAACTTTCCAATGTGCAATTGGAATTAATTAGAAATGGGTATAAAGGACCTTAGCCTAAGGGTTTAGATTTTCAGAAATTTTTGGATTAAGGTCTAATTAAGGCTCCTATGGGCCAATAGGATCAATCCAAGTGTGGGGAGGAGATAAATCCAATTTATAAAAGAAAAATACCCAAAAATGAGTAAATGTCCACATAAAATGAAGAGTTGACTGAGTACAAGGTTTATTAGTAAAAAACTATGAGTATTACTCTAAAAAAATGAGATATTTTGGGTATAATGATTCATTTTTGACACATGTGTAAGGAAAAGGGGGCCCTTCAAGGAGGCGCCTATTTCACATGAGTAGTGGAGTTTTAAACTCAAAAATATTGTGATATTTTTATCTCTCCTCTCTCTCGGATCAAACCAAATCAAAAGGGAACCAAACTAGGTCCAAATCTTGTCCAAATTCAACCAAACTGAACTTAAAAATTTCTAGAAATTAGTTAGACTTGGTTAGAGGCCTCCCTCACCTATAAATAGATCCTTAGCCCTTTGTAAAACAATATGAGAACTATACTATGCCAGTATTATGCTGAAATAATGATATTTTCTATTATCCTCTAAAAATCTCTACAAAATATTGGAGCTTCTCTCTCTCTTCAATCTTCCTTGGTGACTCCTACAACATACCAAACCAATTGATTGGTTGGGGGCCTCTACTGTGACCAAAGAATCAAGTAAATTAGAAGGTAAAGTGTGGATTATTATCTTTTTCTTATTAAAACTCCAAATTCTTCTCTTCTCAACCCCTCTCAAGCTTGAGAAGCTTTAATTTGAATGGCTTTTGATTACTATTGAAGTTCTTTTATAAATTGGAATAAAGAAACACATAAATTTCCATTTATGCTTATTTTAATGGTTTTTAAGCATTTCTCTCGCTCCTCCCCAAAGAAAGGTCATTCCGATGACCTATTCTCAATCCAAATGAAGCTTCTCATCATGAAGCATTTCTCTAATCCAAAAGTAATTTCTACGCTTGTCTAATTGGAGGCCAAAATAATGGCTTTTTAATGCTTTTATGATATTTATTTCATAGAGAAATTATGAATCAATCCATAATGATCCAATTAGTGGTCATTCTAATCATATCAATAATATTAAACTTCATTCTTTCAATTAAATTAAGAATTATCAGTAATAGTAGCGGAGCTATGGCAAACTTTCTGTAAAATAAACATAGAAAACATTTTCATTCATAATATGAAAAGAGGACTTCCTACCATATTCTAGGAATTATCATCCTAGATTAATTGTATGATTCTCATTGAAATCATGGAGAAATTGATTTTTATGTTTATGCTTAATTAATAAATTAATAAAAAGAGAAATTCTAGTAATTTATTTTTATGTTAAAAGAGTAATCCATATGATAATGGATATCCATGTATTCCAAAGAATTAAGAGAAAAATTTGGAATACTAATATAATGTATATTTGGAATTCCCACCATATTGGAATTCAAATAATTAAATAAGGAAAGTGTAATTCTAGGTTAAAGGAATTAATGAAGATTTTTATTTAATTTTCAAGAGAAAATTTAGTTAAATTTATCTTTTTGCATAGATAAGTTTAAATGATAAAAGGGGAATTCCCACTACATTTGGAATTCCATCAATTGGATGGAAAAAGAGAAATTCCTATCACATTGGAATTATTGGATAATTCGTTTAAATTTAAAGATGAATTTTTAGATAATTTTATTTATCTATGAGAAATAATTAAATGTTAAAAAAGGAATTCCTATTACATTTGGAATTCCATCATTTGGATGGGAAAAGAGGAATTCCTATGACATTTGGAATTCCATCATTTAGATGGGCAAAGAGAAATTTCTAGCATATCAAAATAATGGATATTTTAATTTAGATAAATTTATTTTATGAGAAATAATTGATGGAAAAAGAGGAATTCCCATGACATTGGAGTGTAAATAATTAAATTCAAAAAGAGGAATTCCCATGGTAATTGGGATCCAAGAAATGAAATGGGAAGAAGAGGAATTTTTAGTATAATTCGATTTATCATTATTTACCAAAAGTGAAAATATGGGTAGAATTGATTTCTACGAATCCCATGATCTCTTTTATGCAAAAGAAGAATATTGAATATAATTGAATTGAGGAATTGAGAAGGAATATGGAAATAGTTGTCAGAAAAAGAATCTTTAATTAGGCCAAGCAATTGGCAAAAATTTAGAAAAAGTCCTATTATCGGTATCAATCTAGAAAAAGCCATTAAATGGAAATAGCATGTGAATGGATGTGATAAGATGTGTATGGGATGTGATAATATGTAAATGGGATGCGATAAGATGTTGTTGGGATGTGATAGGATGAGAACGGATGGGATTGGATGAGTATGGGATGTGATTGGATGTGAATGCGGATGTATATATGAAAGAAAGGGTGTGCATGTGTCTGAGAATGAATAAATCTGGATATGGATGTAGATGTGTATGTGAATGTATGGATGTAGACATATGGATGTAGATGTATGGATGTGGATATGGATATGGATGTATGGTTATGGATGTGGATGTATGAATGTGGATATGGATGTGGTTATGGATGTGGATGTGGATATGGATGTGGATGTATGGATGTGGATGTGTATGTGGATATGGATGTAGATGTATGGATGTGGATATGGCGGTGGATGTCTGGATGTGGATGTGGATATGGATATGGATGTATGGATGTGGATGTATGGATGTGGATATGGATATGGATGTGGATGTATGGATGTGGATGTATGGATATGGATATGGATGTGGATGTATGGATGTGGCTGTGTATGTGGATATGGATGTAGATGTATGGATGTGGATATGGATATGGATGTATGGATGTGGATGTGGATGTGGATGTGGATGTATGGATGTGGATATGGATATGGATGTATGGATGTGGATGTGTATGTGGATATGGATGTAGATGTATGGATGTGGATTTTGATGTGGATGTGTATGTGGATATGGATGTAGATGTATGGATGTGGATATGGATGTGGATGTGGATGTGGATGTGGATGTATGGATGTGGATATGGATGTGGATGTGGATGAGTATGTGGAAGAATGAATGTAGATGTGTAATGTGTATGTGGAAGAATGGATGTGGATGTATAGATGTGGATGTGTATGTGGATGTATGAATGCGGATGTGTATGTGGATGTATGAATGCGGATGTGTATGTGAAGAATGGATGTGGATGTGAATGTGTACGGGATATGGATGTGTATGTGGAAGTACGAATGTGGATGTGAATGTGGAAGAATGAATGAGGATGTGTATGTGAAAGGATGTGATGTCGATGTGAGTGAATGGATGAGATGTAATGTGATGTGAATCGGGATGAGAATGAATGAGATGTGATGTCATGTGAATTAGAATGTGAATGAATGATATGGGATGTGAATGGATGATATGTGATGTGAATGAATCTGATGTGATGAGATGGAAAATGATGTGATTGGATGATAATGCGTACACATATGAATTGGACGTGGATTAAGTAATATGAATTGATGGGAAAAAATGTTGAAAGATGAGAGTTCATTATAGAAACTGTATTTGTGACCTGTTTGTAAATGACTGTTTTATGTCAATAATGCTTGTGAATAAGGTCGTGTGGAGACGTAACTGATAAAGTTGCAATAGTTGCCTGACCGAGAGTCAACGGAGGACGTCTCGCGTAGCAAGGTCGGCCGAGGTCTTGACCAGCCTCAGTTCGATTTAAATGGTGAGCTTCCGGTATGGTGGATGAGGGACCAAGGAAGCGGCCTATGAGTGAAGCGCTAGGTGACCTACGAAGGATCCTAGAGGGTGCTGACCATACGGTGCTTGGGGTCGCCGAAGATACCCACACGTGCATCGTAGAAGATATTGGAACAAGGAGTAAGAGTTGTTTTCTGAAATCGGGCATGGATCTGATTGAACTTGCTGGTCCTCACAACGGATGAGTCCATAACTCTTTTATATGGATCTATTGGTTGATCTTGCTGATCTTCAACAAAGATTCCATCTTGAATTTTTTACAAGTGAATATATTTGCTAGGTACTATGAGCTAGGAACTATCGAAAAGGCCCCTGATGAGTGGACAGGTGTGGTGAGCGTTCTGGTTGCCAATGATGCCACAGATACTCCGATGAAGGAGTGATTGGAAATTAAGATTCAACCGGATATTTTAGAGGATTGTGATCAGTAATACTATGGCTTCATTAAATGATTGTTTTAAAGATAGTTGAATCTGTAAAGAAAGCAATTTCATATTGGGTGTGTAAGTGGTGTGACTAGCTTTTAGTTTGCATGAACATCCGGCTAGGGGGCCTGGGAACTCTTTTCCTTGGTACCCGGGATAAAACCTAACCAAATTCTTAATTGGATCCAGTGGCTAGGTGGTTGGCTAACCCATGGGACTGGAAGGGGTGGACTAATGGATCCGTAAAATGAGACTCAATTTCTGTTGTAGTATGCTAGATGAAGTAAATCTCGGATAGTAATTGTTCTATGGAAAAAGGAATCAACGGCTCTGCCTCTCGATGGTAAAAAAAACATTGATCTCTATGATCCAAGTGCAAGTTTCTTCCTTGATCTGACCAAGTGACTTTAGGTTCGGTCGGATCAGTTTGGTCAGTAATGACCTTGACTTCGTTAGAGTAAAAATATCTTGGAGGAATCGCCCGTGCTTTCTGGGCAAGGGAAGTTTTTCGGGTTTGGCTTTGGAAGAACCGAGGGATTAGTCTCCTGTCCGGATATCCGTGGACGAGGCCCCGAGTGAGAGGACTCTGCACTACGCAAGGAGTGCTACTTCCATTGCTAGCACCCCCGAATCGGTTGCGCAGAGGGGGTAGGGATCTTTCAGCTTGTAGCAAACTGGCTATAGTGGACCAATAGAGAAGCCAAAAATGTCAAAAATTTATGAAGTAACAGTAAAAGGTTAGAATTGTGTGATGAAATTCATACAAATTGATATTCAGACTCAAATTCGTAAATTGGTATTTGGGTCTTCAGATGGAAGTACCACAATTGTATGGAATCCCTGACTTGCTTGAGGCCTAGACATGATGGTATTTAGCTTATAATTCCAAGGACCGTGACTACCCGTATATACCGAGGGTATAACTGCAGCTCTTTATTGGCAGTATATACGAGTAAATCTAAGACCTTGAAATTATAAGCAAAAATGCTATCCATATGATGAATTCGAATGTGGTTGATATGATTTTGAAATTCTGGTTGAGAATTGATGAATTGATTTGGATTCTGATTCGAAAAAGATGATTCTTGAATTTTGGTTGAAAAGTGATAAGCTGAGCAAAACCATAATGAGGATGAATTGGACAAGACCCTGTGATAATGTTTGTAACTGGAATGATGATAATGACCTTAGCAAATCACTATGAGATTAGTGGATTGTGCTGTCAGATTGCTACTGTTAACACTTGACCCAATGGATCAAGTTAATAGGATGACAACTTGAGAACTTGCTTGACTGAAATTCCCATGGGGGAGGAACGTTCAGAAAGAAATTTTTCGGTCTAGTGGACCATTATTGTGTTAAAGATATGAATGATATGATCTGAATGAATTGTTATTTAATGATGAGTTCTATACAAGGGATATTTATCCTAGGATTCTATTGGGTTGACCAGAATATAAAGAACCCCAGAATCAGTTGGATCTTAAGGAAAAGAGTTCTCCTTCAGTTTGCGAGATGAGGACATCTCGCGTTTTTTAAGTGGGGTAGGATGTAAGATTCCTCCCCCCAGCTTTTGAGGTGTACAGGTGTAAGAACCTCCCCTTCTGATATTGTAATTATTCCCCCCTCTGAAATAAAAGAAAGATTTTGTTTTATCCTGTTTTGACCTAGAGAGAGAAAATGTCTAGAGAGAGGTAGTCCAAAATTGAGATATTTTTGGATATAAAAATCCTCCTAGTGTCTAAAATGGTTTCCCCTGAAACAGAAATTCAAAAAAAACTTTTCAATGTGCAATTGGAATTAATTAGAAATGGGTATAAAGTACCTTAGCCTAAGGGTTTAGATTTTCAAAAAAATCTGGATTATGGTCCAATTAAGGTTCCTATGGGCCAATAGGATCAATCCAAGTGTGGGGAGGAGATAAATCAAATTTATAAAAGAAAAACACCCAAAAATGAGTAAATGCCCACATAAGATGAAGAGTTGACTGAGTACAAGGTTTATTAGTAAAAAACTATGAGTATTACAAAAAAATGAGAAATTTTGGGTATAATGATTCATTTTTGACACATGTGTAAGGAAAAGGGGGCCCTTCAAGGAGGCGCCTATTTCACATGTGTGGTGGAGTTTTAAACTCAAAAATATTGTGATATTTTCATCTCTCCTCTCTCTTGGATCAAACCAAATCAAAAGGGAACCAAACTAGGTTCAAATCTTGTCCAAATTCAACCAAACTGAACTTGGAAATTTCTAGAAATTAGTTGGACTTGGTTAGAGGCCTCCCTCACCTATAAATAGATCCTTAGCCCTTTGTAAAAATAATATGAGAACTATACTATGCGAGTATTATGTTGAAATAATGATATTTTCTATTATTGAAGAGATTGGAGCTTCTCTCTCTCTTCAATGTTCCTTGGTGACTCCTACAACACACCAAACCAATTGATTGGTTGGGGGCCTCTATTGTGACCAAAGAATCAAGTAAATTAGAAGATAAAGTGTGGATTATTGTCTTTTTCTAATTAAAACTCCAAATGCTTCTCTTCTCAACCCCTCTCAATCTTGAGAAGCTTTAATTTGAATGGCTTTTGATTACTATTGAAGTTCTTTTATGAATTGTAACAATGAAACACATAAATTTCCATTTATGCTTAATTTTAATGGTTTTTAAGCATTTCTCTCTCTCCCCCCAAAGAAAGTTCATTCCTATGACCTGTTCTCAATCCAAACTTCATGAAGCATTTCTCTAATCCAAAAGTAATTTCTATGCTTGTCTAATTAGAGGCCAAAATAATGGCTTTTTAATGTTTTTGTGATATTTATTTCATAGAGAAATTATGAATCAATCCATAATTGGATAATGATCCAATTAGTGGTCATTCTAATCATATCAATAATATTAAACTTCATTCTTTCAATTAAATTGTGAATTATCAGTAATAGCAGCAGCGGAGCTATGGTAAAATTTTTGTAAAATAAACACAAAACATTTTCATTCATAATATGAAAAGAGGACTCCCTACCATATTCTAAGAATTATCATTCATAATATGAAAAGAGGACTCCCTACCATATTCTAAGAATTATCATCCTAGATTAATTGAATGATTCTCATTGAAATCATGGAGAAATTGATTTTTATGTTTATGATTAATTAATAAATTAGAAAACAGAGAAATTCTAGTAATTTATTTTTATGTTTTAAGAGTAATCCCCATGATAATGGAAATCCATGTATTCCAAAGAATTAAGAGAAAAATTTGAATTACTAATATAATGTATATTTTATGTAAAAATTAAAGAAAGATTTTAGTTAAATTTATCTTTTTGCATAGATAAATTTATATGATGAAAGAGGAATTCCCACTATATTGAAATTCAAATAATTAAATAAGAAAAGTGTAATTCCTAGTGTAAAGGAATTAATCAAGATTTTTATTTAGTTTTCAAGAGAAAATTTAGTTAAATATTTCTTTTTCAATAGATAAGTTTAAATGGTAAAAGAGGAATTCCCACTACATTTGGAATTCCATCAATTAGATGGGAAAGGAGAAATTCCTATCACGTTGAAATTATTAGATAATTCATTTAAATTTAAAGATGTATAGATGTGGATATGGATGTGGATGTATGAATGTGGATGTGGATGTATGGATGTATGGATGTGGATGTGTATGTGGATATGGATGTAGATGTATGGATGTGGATATGGATATGGATGTATGGATGTGGATGTATGGATGTGGATGTGAATGTATGGATGTGGATGTGTATGTGGATATGGATGTAGATATATGGATGTGGATATGGATGTGGATGTGTATGTGGATATAGATGTGGATATGGATGTGGATGTATGAATGTGAATGTATGGATGTGGATATGGATGTGGATGGATATGTGGAAGAATGAATGTAGATGTGTACGTGGAAGAATGGATGTGGATGTATAGATGTGAATGTGTATGTGGATGTGTATGTGAAGGATGTGAATGTGTACGTGGAAGAGTGGATATGGATGTGTATGTGGAAGTACAAATGTGGATGTGAATGTGGAAGAATGAATGAGGATGTGGATGTGAATGTGGAAGAATGAATGAATGTGGATGTGAATGTGGAAGAATGAATGAGGATGTGTATGTGAAAGAATGTGATGTCGATGAGTGAATGGATGAAATGTAATGTGATGTGAATCGGGATGAGAATGAATGAGATTTGATGTCATGTGAATTAGAATGTGAATGAATGATATGGGATGTGAATGGATGATATGTGATGTGAATGAATCTGATGTGATGAGATGGAAAATGATGTGATTAGATGAGAATGGGTACACATATGAATTGGACTTGGATTAAGTAATATGGATTGATGTGGAACAATGTGGAAAGATGAGAGTTCATTATAGAAACTATATTTGTGACCTATTTGTAAATGACTATTTTATGTCAAGAATGCTGGGGAAGCATTTTGACCGTCTTTTGAACAAGGTCGTGGAGACCTAATTGATGAAGTTGCAAGAGCTGACGGAGAGTCAACGGAGGACGTCTCGCATAGCAAGGTCGATCGAGGTCTTGACTTGCCTCAGTTCGATTTAAATGGTGAGCTTTCGGTATGGTGGATGAGGGACCAAGGAAGCGGCCTATGAGTGAAGCGCTAGGTGACCTGCAAAGGATCCTAGAGGGTGCTGAGACCATACAGTGCTCGGGCTCCGGGTCACCGAAGATACCCACACGTGCGTCGTGGAAGATATTGGAACAAGGAGTAAGAGATGTTTTTTGAAACCGGGCATGGATCTGGTTAATTAACCTTGCTGGTCCTCAACAAATGAGTCCATGGCTCTTTTATATAGATTTGTTGGTTGATCTTGCTGATCTTCAACGGAGATTCCATCTTGATATTTTTATAAGTGAATATATTTTCCGGGTACTATAAGCTAGGAACTATCGAAAAGGCCCCTAAGTGGACAGGTGGTGAGCGTTCTGGTTGCCAATGATGCCATAGATACTCCGATGAAGGAATAATTGGGAATTAAGATTCAACCGGATATTTTGGAGGATTGTGATCAGTGATACTGTGGCTTCATTAAATGATTATTTTTAAGATAGCTGAATCTGTGAAGAAAGCAATTTCATATTGGGTGTGTAAGTGGTGTGACTAGCTTTAAGTTTGCATGAACCATTAGGAAGTGAATGGGGTCTTCTTGGGCCCTTTAATTTGCCCAAGCCTAATCAAGGTGATTAAGGAATAGCCAAATGGGGGGTTGCTATGTGGATTGAAATGTTGGGTTTTTAAGAGAGGTGTAAGAGTGGTCAAAGGGTGCACTTTTTCCCCCAAAAAGGGGGGGAGGCAATTTTACAATTTTCGGAACTCCATAACTTCTACATACAAGCTCTGATTTGAGCGGAGATTACAGATCCGTGATCTACGCATCAAGAGCTTTCCATAGATATGTTACATGATATGGTTTTATTCGCTAGATTTTAAATTCCATTTTTCCCCCAAAATTCAAATTCGAATAAAGTAACCGTTTTGAAGCTTCTAATTAGAAAACGTTTCTTTTTAAGAGAAAAGGTTTGACTCCCTTAAACTGCCAAATAAAAGGGCCCAAGAAGCCTTCCATTGAGGTCCTAATGATTTGGCTAGGGGGGCTGGGAACTATCTTCCGGGGTACCCGGGACAAAACCTAACCAAATTCTTTATTGGATCCCATCACTACAGTGGCTGGGCGGTTGGCTAACCCAGGGGATTGAATGGGGTTAGGCTGGACTGATGGATCCGTAAAATGAGACTCAATTTTCGTTGTAGTATGCTAGATGAAGTAAATCCCGGATAGTAATTGTTCTATGGAAAAGGGAATCAATGGCTGTGCCTCTCGATGGGGAAAAAAGCGTTGATCTCTATGATCCAAGTGGAAGTTTCTTCCTTGATCTGACCAAGTGACTTTAGGTTTGGTCGAATCAGTTTGGTCAGTAATGACCTTGACTACGTTAGAGTAAAAATATCTTGGAGGAACCGCCCGTGCTTTCTGGGCAAGGGAAGTTTTCTGGGTTTGGTTTTGGAAGAACCGAGGGATTAGTCTCCTGTCCGGATATCCGTGGACGAGGCCCTGAGTGAGAGGACTCTGCACCACGCAAGGAGTGCTACTTCCACTGCTAGCACCCCCGAATCGGCGGTTGCGCAGAGGGGGCAGGGATCTTTCAGCTTGTATCAGAGCAAACTGGCTATAGTGGACCAACAGAGAAGCCAAAAATGTCAAAAATTTATGAAGTAACAGTAAAAGGTTGGAATTGTGTGATGAAATTCATACAAATTGATATTCAGACTCAAATTCGTAAATTGGTATTTGGGTCTTCAGATGGAAGTACCACAATTGTATGGAATCCCTGACTTGCTTGAGGCCTAGACATGATGGTATTTAGCTTATAATTCCAAGGACCGTGACTACCCGTATATACCGAGGGTATAACTGCAGCTCCTTATTGGCAGTATATACGAGTAAATCTAAGACCTTGAAATTATAAGCAAAAATGCTATCCATATGATGAATTCGAATGTGGTTGATATGATTTTAAAATTCTGGTTGAGAATTGATGAATTGATTTGGATTCTGATTTGAAAAAGATGATTCTTGAATTTTGGTTGAAAAGTGATAAGCTGAGCAAAACCATAATGAGGATGGATGGGACAAGTCCCTGTGATAATGTTCGTAACTGGAATGATGATAATGACCTCAGCAAATCACTATGAGATTAGTGGATTGTGCTGTCAGATTGCTACTGTTAACACTTGACCCAATGGATCAAGTTAATAGGATGACAACTTGAGAACTTGCTTAACTGAAATTCCCATGGGGGAGGAACGTTCAGAAAGAAATTTTTCGGTCTAGTGAACCATTATTGTGTTAAAGATATGAATGATATGATCTGAATGAATTGTTATTTAATGATGAGTTCTATACAAGGGATATTTATCCCAGGATTCTATTGGGTTGACCAGAATATAAAGAACCCCAGAATCAGTTGGATCTTAAGGGAAAGAGTTCTCCTTCAGTTTGCGAGATGAGGACATCTCGCGTTTTTTAAGTGGGGTAGGATGTAAGATTCCTCCCCCCCAGCTTTTGAGGTGTACAGGTGTAAGAACCTCCCCTTCTGATATTGTAATTATTCTCCCCTCTGAAATAAAAGAAAGATTTTGTTTTATCCTATTTTGACCTAGAGAGAGAAAATGTCTAGAGAGAGGTAGTCCAAAATTGAGATATTTTTGGATATAAAAATCCTCCTAGTGTCTAAAATGGTTTCCCCTGAAACAGAAATTCAAAAAGAACTTTTCAATGTGCAATTGGAATTAATTAGAAATGGGTATAAAGTACCTTAGCCTAAGGGTTTAGATTTTCAAAAAAATTTGGATTATGGTCCAATTAAGGTTCCTATGGGCCAATAGGATCAATCCAAGTGTGGGGAGGAGATAAATCAAATTTATAAAAGAAAAACACCCAAAAATGAGTAAATGCCCACATAAGATGAAGAGTTGACTGAGTATAAGGTTTATTAGTAAAAAACTATGAGTATTACAAAAAAATGAGATATTTTGGATATAATGATTCATTTTTGACACATGTGTAAGGAAAAGGGGGCCCTTCAAGGAGGCGCCTATTTCACATGTGTGGTGGAATTTTAAACTCAAAAATATTGTGATATTTTTATCTCTCCTCTCTCCTGGATCAAACCAAATCAAAAGGGAACCAAACTAGGTCCAAATCTTGTCCAAATTCAACCAAACTGAACCTGGAAATTTCTAGAAATTAGTTGGACTTGGTTAGAGGCCTCCCTCACCTATAAATAGATCCTTAGCCCTTTGTAAAAAAAAATATGAGAACTATACTATGCGAGTATTATGTTGAAATAATGATATTTTCTATTATCCTCTAAAAACCTCTACAAAATTGAAGAGATTGGAGCTTCTCTCTCTCTTCAATCTTCCTTGGTGACTCCTACAACATACCAAACCAATTGATTTGTTGGGGGCCTCTACTGTGACCAAAGAATCAAGTAAATTAGAAGGTAAAGTGTGGATTATTGTCTTTTTCTAATTAAAACTCCAAATGCTTCTCTTCTCAACCCCTCTCAAGCTTGAGAAGCTTTAATTTAAATGGCTTTTGATTACTATTTAAGTTCATTTATGAATTGTAACAAAGAAATACATAAATTTCCATTTATGCTTAATTTTAATGGTTTTTAAGCATTTCTCTCTCTCCCCCCAAAGAAAGGTCATTCCTATGACCTGTTCTCAATCCAAATGAAGCTTCTCATGAAGCATTTCTCTAATCCAAAAGTAATTTTTATGCTTGTCTAATTGGAGGCCAAAATAATGGCTTTTTAATATTTTTGTGATATTTATTTCAAAGAGAAATTATGAATCAATCCATAATTGGATAATGATCCAATTAGTGGTCATTCTAATCATATCAATAATATTAAACTTCATTCTTTCAATTAAATTGAGAATTATCAGTAATAGCAGCAGCGGAGCTATGGTAAAATTTTTGTAAAATAAACACATAAAACATTTTTATTCATAATATGAAAAGAGGACTTCCTACCATATTCTAGGAATTATCATCCTAGATTAATTGAATGATTCTCATTGAAATCATGGAGAAATTAATTTTTATGTTTATGCTTAATTAATAAATTAGAAAAAAGAGAAATTCTAGTAATTTATTTTTATGTTAAAAGAGTAATCCCCATGATAATGGAAATCCATGTATTCCAAAGAATTAAGAGAAAAATTTGAATTACTAATATAAGTGGTGGATATGGACGTGGATGTATGGATGTGGATGTGGATGTATGGATGTATGGATGTGGATGTGTATGTGGATATGGATATAGATGTATGGATGTGGATATGGATGTGGATGTATGGATGTGGATGTAAGGATGTGGATGTGTATGTGGATATGGATATGGATGTAGATGTATGGATGTGGATATGGATGTAGATGTGTATGTGGATATGGATGTGGATGTGTATGTGGATATAGATGTATATATGGATGTGGATGTATGAATGTGGATGTATGGATGTGGATATGGATGTGGATGTATGGATGTGGATGGATATGTGGAAGAATGAATGTAGATGTGTATATGGAAGAATGGATGTGGATGTATAGATGTGAATGTGTATGTGGATGTGTATGTGAAGAATAGATGTGGATGTGAATGTGTACGTGGAAGAGTGGATATGGATGTGTATGTGGAAGTACGGATGTATAGATGTGGATATGGACGTGGATGTATGGATGTGGAAGTGGATGTGTATGTGGATGTATGGATGTATGGATGTGGATGTGGATGTATGGATGTATGGATGTGGATGTGTATGTGGATATGGATGTAGATGTATGGATGTGGATATGGATATGGATGTATGGATGTGGATGTATGGATGTGGATGTGCATGTGGATATGGATGTAGATGTATGGATGTGGATATGGATGTGGATGTGTATGTGGATATAGATGTGGATATGAATGTGGATGTATGGATGTGGATATGGATGTGGATGTATGGATGTGGATGTGGATGTATGGATGTATGGATGTGGATGTGTAGATGTATAGATGTGGATATGGACGTGGATGTATGGATGTGGATGTGGATGTATGGATGTATGGATGTGGATATGGATATGGATGTAGATGTATGGATGTGGATATGGATATGGATGTATGGATGTGGATGTATGGATGTGGATGTGTATGTGGATATGGATGTAGATGTATGGATGTGGATGTGTATGTGGATATAGATGTGGATATGGATGTGGATGTATGAATGTGGATGTATGGATGTGGATATGGATATGGATGTATGGATGTGGATGGATATGTGGAAGAATGAATGTAGATGTGTATGTGGAAGAATGGATGTGGATGTATAGATGTGAATGTGTATGTGGATGTGTATGTGAAGGATGTGAATGTGTACGTGGAAGAGTGGATATGGATGTGTATGTGGAAGTACGAATGTGGATGTGAATGTGGAAGAATGAATGAGGATGTGGATGTGAATGTGGAAGAATGAATGAATGTGGATGTGAATGTGGAAGAATGAATGAGGATGTGTATGTGAAAGGATGTGATGTCGATGTGAGTGAATGGATGAAATGTAATGTGATGTGAATCGGGATGAGAATGAATGAGATTTGATGTCATGTGAATTAGAATGTGAATGAATGATATGGGATGTGAATGGATGATATGTGATGTGAATGAATCTGTTGTGATGAGATGGAAAATGATGTGATTGGATGAGAATGGGTACACATATGAATTGGACTTGGATTAAGTAATATGGATTGATGTGGAACAATGTGGAAAGATGAGAGTTCATTATAGAAACTATATTTGTGACCTATTTGTAAATGACTATTTTATGTCAAGAATGCTGGGGAAGCATTTTGACCGTCTTTTGAACAAGGTCGTGGAGACCTAATTGATAAAGTTGCAAGAGCTGACGGAGAGTCAACGGAGGACGTCTCGCATAGCAAGGTCGACCGAGGTCTTGACCAGCCTCAGTTCGATTTAAATGGTGAGCTTCCGGTATGGTGGATGAGGGACCAAGGAAGCGGCCTATGAGTGAAGCGCTAGGTGACCTGCAAAGGATCCTAGAGGGTGCTGAGACCATACGGTGCTCGGGCTCTGGGTCCCCGAAGATACCCACACGTGCGTCGTGGAAGATATTGGAACAAGGAGTAAGAGATGTTTTTTGAAACCCGGGCATGGATCTGGTTAATTGACCTTGCTGGTCCTCAACAAATGAGTCCATGGCTCTTTTATATGGATTTGTTGGTTGATCTTGCTGATCTTCAACGGAGATTCCATCTTGAATTTTTTATAAGTGAATATATTTGCCGGGTACTATAAGCTAGGAACTATCGAAAAGGCCCCTAAGTGGACAGGTGGTGAGCGTTCTGGTTGCCAATGATGCCATAGATACTCCGATGAAGGAATAATTGAAAATTAAGATTCAACGGGATATTTTGGAGGATTGTGATCAATGATACTGTGGCTTCATTAAATGATTGTTTTTAAGATAGCTGAATCTGTGAAGAAAGCAATTTCATATTGGGTGTGTAAGTGGTGTGACTAGCTTTAAGTTTGCATGAACATCCGGCTAGGGGGCCTGGGAACTATCTTCCGGGGTACCCGGGACAAAACCTAACCAAATTCTTTATTGGATCCCATCACTACAGTGGCTGGGCGGTTGGCTAACCCAGGGGATTGGATGGGGTTAGGCTGGACTGATAGATCCGTAAAATGAGACTCAATTTTCGTTGTAGTATGCTAGATGAAGTAAATCCCGGATAGTAATTGTTCTATGGAAAAAGGAATCAATGGCTGTGCCTCTCGATGGGGAAAAAAGCGTTGATCTCTATGATCCAAGTGGAAGTTTCTTTGTTGATCTGACCAAGTGACTTTAGGTTCGGTCGGATCAATTTGGTCAGTAATGACCTTGACTACGTTAGAGTAAAAATATCCTAGAGGAATCGCCTGTGCTTTCCGAGCAAGGGAAGTTTTTCCGGGTTCTTGGTTTTGGAAGCACCAACGGATTAGTCTCCTGTCCGAATATTTGTGGGCGAGGCCCCGAGTGAGAGGACCTTGGACCGTTGCACAGAGGGGGCAGGGATCTTTCAGCTGCTGCTGCTGGTATCAGAGCAAATTGGCTATAGTGGACCAACTAAGAAGCCAAAAATGTCAAAAATTTATGAAGTAACAGTAAAAGGTTAGAATTGTGTGATGAAATTCATACAAATTGATATTCAAACTAAAATTCGTAAATTAGTATTTGGGTCTTCAGATGGAAGTACCGCAATTGTATGGAATCCCTGAATTACTTGAGGCCTAGACATGATGGTATTTAGCTTATAATTCCAAGGACCTGACTATCTGTATATACTGAGGGTATAACTGCAGCTCTTTACTGGTAGTATATATGAGTAAATCTAAGACCTTGAAATTATAAGCAAAAATGCTATCCAGATGATGAATTAGAATGTGGTTGATATGATTTTAAAATTCTGGTTGAGAATTGATGACTTGATTTGGATTCTGATTTGAAAAAGATGATTCCTGAATTTTGGTTGAAAAGTGATAAGCTGAGCAAAACCATAATGAGGATGAATGGGACAAGTCCCTGTGATAATGTCCGTAACTAGAATGATGATAATGACCTCAACAAATCACTCTAAGATTAGTGGATTGTGCTGTCAGATTGCTACTGTTAACACTTGACCCGGTGGATCAAGCTAATAGGATGACAAATTGAGAACTTGCTTGATTGAAATTCCCGTGTGGAGGAATGTTCAGAAAGAAATTTTTTGGTCTAATGGACTATTATTGTGTTAAAGATATGAATGATATGATCTGAATGAATTGTTGTTTAATAATGAGTTCTATATAAGGGATATTTATCCTAGGATTCTGTTGGGTTGACCAGAATATAAGGAACCCCAGAATCAGTTAGATCTTAAGGGAAAGAGTTGTCCTCTAGTTTGCGAGATGAGGACATCTCGCGTTTTTTAAGTGGGGTAGGATGTAAGATTCCTTCCCGCTGCCAGCTTTTGAGGTGTACAGGTGTAAGAACCTCCCCTTCTGATATTGTAATTATTTCCCCCTCTGAAATAAAAGAAAGATTCTATTTTATCCTGTTTTGACCTAGAGAGAGAAAATGTCTAGAGAGAGGTAGTCCAAATTTGAGATATTTTCGGATATAAAAATCCTCTTAGTGTCTAAAATGGTGTCTAAAATGGTGTCTCCTGAAATAGACATTTAGAAAGAACTTTCCAATGTGCAATTGGAATTAATTAGAAATGGATATAAAGGACGTTAGCCTAAGGGTTTAGATTTTCAAAAAAATTTGGACTAAGGTCCAATTAAGGTTCCTATGGGCCAAAAGGATCAATCCAAGTGTGGGGAGGAGATAAATCCAATTAAAAAAGAAAAATACCCAAAAATGAGTAAATCCCCACATAAGATGAAGAGTCGACTAAGTACAAGGTTTATTAGTAAAAAACTATGAGTATTACTAAAAAAATGAGATATTTTGGGTATAATGATTCATTTTTGACACATGTGTAAGGAAAAGGGGACCCTTCGAGGAGGCGCCTATTTCACATGTGTGGTGGAGTTTTAAACTAAAAAATATTGTGATATTTTTATCTCTCCTCTCTCTTGGATCAAACCAAATCAAAAGGGAAACAAAATAGGTCCAAATCTTGTCCAAATTCAACCAAATTGAACTTGCAAATTTCTAGAAATTAATTGGACTTGGTTAGAGGCCTCTCTCACCTATAAATAGATCCTTAGTCCTTGGTTAAAAAAATATGAGAACTATACTATGCGAGTATTATGTTGAAATAATGATATTTTCTATTATCCTCTAAAAACCTCTACAAAATTGAAGAGATTGGAGCTTCTCTCTCTCTTCAATCTTCCTTGGTGACTCCTACAACATACCAAACCAATTGATTGGTTGGGGGCCTCTACTGTGATCAAAGAATCAAGTAAATTAGAAGGTAAAGTGTGGATTATTGTCTTTTTCTTATTAAAACTCCAAATGCTGCTTTTCTCAACCCCCTCTCAAGCTTGAGAAGCTTTAATTTGAATGGCTTTTGATTACTATTGAAGTTCTTTTATGAATTGTAATAAAGAAACACATAAATTTTCATTTATGCTTAATTTTAATGGTTTTTAAGCATTTCTCTCTCTCCCCGCAAAGAAAGGTCATTCCTATGACCTATTCTCAATCCAAATGAAGCTTCTCATGAAGCATTTCTCTAATACAAAAGTAATTTCTATGCTTGTCTAATTGGAGGCCAAAATATTAGCTTTTTAATGCTTTTGTGATATTTATTTCATAGAGAAATTATGAATCAATCCATAATTGGATAATGATCCAATTAGTGGTCATTATAATTATATCAATAATATTAAACTTCATTCTTTCAATTAAATTGAGAATTATCAGTAATAGTAGCGGAGCTATGGTAAAATTTTTGTAAAATAAACACATAAAACATTTTCATTCATAATATGAAAAGAGGACTCCCTTGTTACCATATTATAGTAGTGATGTGTGTGAACACACTTAGGACCGCCGGGGCACTTTTTCCCTCACTAGGAGGTTTTTTCCCCCGTGCATTGTATATACGCCCATTATCTTTTAGGGTTGGTTATCTTTCATTTTTGGCACTCATAATATACTACAGTGTTGTGCTCAAGCTTCCTTATCTTCTTGAAGTTGTGTGTGCATTCCTGCAACCCTAATTCCAACAATTGGTATCAGAGCAGGCTTCCTCCTCCCGGGCAGCATCACCGGCACCTGCCGCTTCATCTCCTCCGATTGCAACGAGGTTTCACGAGCGTCTGCAGGTTAGTATATGCCGTGGGTGAGCCCATAGGGTTTGTTCGTTTCAGAATTTTGATCTGAAGTCATTTCGCCCTCCGTTTTTGCATTCCAAGTACTGCGCAGGCAAAATCGTCCTACTGTGCAGATTTTCTGTCAAGATTAAAATCTGCAGGACAGGTGCCCATTCGTCTGTTTTGGGCTGTGCTACATAGCACAGGTCGATTTTATACAGGTTTACCTCTTACAGACAGCATTTACATCTAGTAGTACAGTCATTGGCCATGGCTGACAACAATGATGTATTCCGCATGTTGGCTGCTGAGGATAAGTTGGATGGCACCAACTATCCATTGTGGGCATATATGATGCGACATGTATCGGTAGCAAAGGGGTTATGGAACATTGTGCAGGGTATTGATGCACGTCCTATTGTGGCTGGGAATGCTGCAAACACATCAGAAACAGGTACTGTTGATGATGGTGCAGGCACAAGTGCTGTAGCAGCTGTTCGAGAACCACCACTTTCAGCAGAGCAGATTCGTTGGGATGGTAGAGATGCGCAGGCTCATGCCTTGATTGCGCTGTCTGTCAAACGTACCATTATCCCACATATTCGCTCCTGCAGGACTTCTAAGGATGCTTGGGATGTACTTGCCACATTGTATCAGGCAAGAAATGAGGCTCGTGTTGCTTATCTCCGAAAACAGTTGGAGAGTGAGCATATGAACGAAGGTGATTCTATGGATAGCTTTTTGACAAAGATCAAGGATTTCAAAGAGCAGCTCATTTCTGCAGATGAAATCCTGTCAGACAGTTCACTTGTGCAGACTGTTTTGAATGGTCTACCAGATTCTTATCAGGGTTTTGCTTCCACTCTTCGCTTGATGATGAAAGGCAATCCCAATGCCTTATCATTTGAGGAGTTAGTTTCTGTTTTACTGCAAGAAGACGAGTCAAGGCAAAACAGGAATATTATGCGTGTCGCAGATCAAGCTTTCGTTGCTAGTCAGAGAAGCGGGAAAGGTAAAGCTGGCTTTTCTTCTAGTAAGCAGAAATCTGCAAATGCTGCGCAACCAAAGAAGGAAGACAAAGATGAGAAGAAGGGTGACAAACAGAAGACATTTTGCAAGTACTGTAAGGGAAATGATCATGTCATCAAAGCGTGTCCTAAGCTGGCTGCGAAAGAGGCTAAGAAGAAAGAGGCTGGTATGGCTGTTGCAGATGCCTCTCCTTCTAACAATGAATCTGCTAATGTTGTGCTAGATACAGAATGGGCATTCAATGCGCAGTGCAGTTATGACCCATCTTTGCATGACACATGTATGTCTGCAGTAGATTCAGATGTATGGTACTTTGACAGTGGTGCCACTAAGCATATCACCTCGCAGCGTAGTTTATTCACTTTCCTTGAGTCTGCTCCCACAGGGAATACTGTCACTTGTGCCAATAACTCCTCTTATCCCGTTGAAGGAGTTGGACAGATTGTGCTGAATGTTGCAAATGGCAACACCTTTACACTTTTTGATGCATTGTATGTGCCAGGGATCAAAAAGAATCTGCTGTCAGTCTCCGCATTTGCCAAAACAGGTTTGGTTGTAAAATTTGTGGATGACAGATGTACTGTTCATGATCTCTCTTGTGGTGACATCATTGTAGCATCTGGTTCACTATGTCGAGGGCTGTATAAGCTCAATATGGATGGCAAATGTGTAGAGGATTCAGCATGTGCTATTATGGATACGCATGCTATTTCAGATGCAAAACTGTGGCATGCACGTTTTGGTCATCTGAATTTTGCAAGTTTGCTGCGCCTGCAGAAATCTGAAATGGTGTCTTCTTTGCCTAAGCTTGAGGCACCTGTCAAGCATGTTTGTGAGGGCTGCATATTGGGTAAAATGCAGCGTGCTTCCTTTCCCAAAGATGGATCAGTGAGAGCTGAACGCAGATTGCAGCTTGTTCACAGTGATGTTTGTGGTCCCATGCAAACTCCATCATTTGGAAACTACCTTTACTTCGTGACTTTCATTGATGATTTTACCAGGCATGCATGGGTATATCCTTTGAAGGCAAAGTCCGAAGTGTTTTTGTGCTTCAAACAGTTTTTGGTTATGGCTGAAAATGTGTCAGAAAGTAAGATGGGCACCCTCCGTTCAGATCGAGGGGGAGAGTATATGTCTTCAGAATTTAATGCATTTCTGGCTAAGCGTGGGATAAAACACCAATGTACAGTGCCGTATACACCACAGCAAAATGGTGTGGCTGAGAGAAAAAACAGGTCTCTCATGGAAATGGCAAGATGTATGGTTAAGAGTCAAAGTCTACCACATGGTTTTTGGCTTGAGGCTGTCATGTGTGCCACTTATGTACTAAACAGGTGTCCCACCAAAGCATTACAGGTTGTCACTCCATATGAGGCTTGGCATAGCCGCAAGCCATCTGTTGGCCATTTACGTGTTTTTGGTTGCCTGGCATATGCATTAGTGCCTGTGCAACATCGCAGAAAATTGGATGACAAAGCTGTCAAATGTATTTTTGTTGGATATAGTGCTGAGAGCAAAGGCTATCGTTTGTATCATCCACAGACAAAGCGCATTTTGGTTAGCCGTGATGTTGTATTTGTGGAAGATGCAGTTCAGCCCTTGGTTTCATGTACTAAGGAGACAGATATCAGCTCACGTGATGTCTATGATACATTGTTGCCTCTTTTCAGTGGTGCACAGTCAAGTGCAATACCTCATGAGGCAGTTTTTCAGCCTATGCAGGTTTTAAATGATGGCACAGATCAGCCTATATCTGATGCAGATGTGCATGATGCACTTGAGGATGAGAGACAAGAGATTGAGGGCTCTAGGAATATGCCTAGATGGCTGGTGCAGACTTTGCGTGACAGCAAGTTGGATGCCCCTTTGTCTAGTCGCACTCGTTCTGGCTCTCATGGTGCCTCTTATGCGTCAGATTGTTATGCATTGGCTGTTTCTAGTATGTGCGATGAAAGTGAGCCTGTTTCATTTGATGAGGCACAAAGTTCAGAAAATTGGATGGCTGCTATGCAAGCAGAATACGATGCTATTATGAAGAATGGTACATGGTCTTTATGTGACTTGCCCCCTGGCAAGAAGGCCATTGGCACTAAGTGGGTATACGAATTGAAGCGTAAGCCTGATGGCACAGTGGATCACCATAAGGCTAGGCTTGTTGCAAAAGGTTATGCTCAAGAGAAGGGCATTGATTTTGATGAGACTTTTGCTCCCACATGTCGTATGACCACTGTTCGTAGCATCTGTGCATTAGCAGCTCATAATGGTTGGAATGTACATCAGCTGGACATAAAGACTGCGTTCTTAAATGGAGATTTGCATGAGGAGGTGTATGTATCGCAGCCTCGTGGTTTTATTCAAAGAGGGCAGGAAAACAAAGTGTGCAGGTTAAAAAAGGCTTTATATGGTTTAAAGCAAGCTCCACGAGCTTGGTATGAAAAAATACATGCATATTTGACTGCACATGGGTTTCAGAATAGTCCAACAGAAAGCACTTTGTATGTTAAACGTGTGGATGGTGTACATCTAATCATTGCTCTCTATGTCGATGACATGCTGCTCACAGGACCAAATGAGAGTCATATTGCTGATTTTAAGGCTGATTTGAATGCCTCTTTTGAGATATCAGATTTGGGGCATTTGCATCATTATTTGGGGATACAATTTAAGCAGTGTGATGGAGGTATTGCTTTGTGTCAGACAAAGTATATTGAAACATTGTTGCGGAGATTTGGCCTTGAAGACTGCAAGCCTATTGCTACTCCAATGGAGACAGGTTTGAAGTTGAGTCTTCATGATGCTGGAGATCACTTTGATGTCACACTCTATCAGACAGCTGTTGGTTGCCTCATTTATGTATGCATTACGAGGCCAGACATTCAGTTTGCAGTCTCACAGGTGAGCAGATTTATGCATAGCCCAGGCATTAAGCATTGGCAGGCAGTGAAGCGTATCTTTCGCTATTTGAGTGGTACTCGGCATCTTGGGTTGTTTTATCCCAAGGGGGGATCATTGCCGCCAGATTTACATGTTTTTTCAGATTCTGACTGGGCTGGTTGTTATGACACACGCGTGTCCACGAGTGGTTTTTGCTTCATGCTTGGAAGCTCATGCATATCATGGTTGAGCAAGAAGCAGCCTACTGTGGCCACTTCTAATTGTGAAGCTGAGTACAGGGCAGCTTTCACAGCTACGGTTGAGTGTGTGTGGCTCAGACGCCTTATGGCTGATTTGGGTGTTGGGCAGCCATCTGCCACCACCATCTTCACTGACAGTCAGAGCGCATTGGCAGTTGCGCGGAACCCAGTGTTCCATGCTCGTACGAAGCACATTGAGGTGCACTACCATTATGTCAGGGAGAGACTCTCTGCAGGAGAGATCAGTTTGGCTTATGTGCCAACACAGGATAACCTTGCAGACCTTTTCACAAAGGCTCTGCCTCGTGAAAAGTTCGAAGCTTTTCGCAAAGCTTTGGGCTTACTCCCTTTTGTGGATTCGTCCACATAGCTAGACACTTCCCTATACATGAGTGCTAGCTCTTGTTCACCGCATCACTCCAGGGGGGATTTGTTACCATATTATAGTAGTGATGTGTGTGAACACACTTAGGACCGCCGGGGCACTTTTTCCCTCACTAGGAGGTTTTTTCCCCCGTGCATTGTATATACGCCCATTATCTTTTAGGGTTGGTTATCTTTCATTTTTGGCACTCATAATACACTACAGTGTTGTGCTCAAGCTTCCTTATCTTCTTGAAGTTGTGTGTGCATTCCTGCAACCCTAATTCCAACATCCCTACCATATTCTAAGAATTATCATCCTAGATTAATTGAATGATTCTCATTGAAATCATGGAGAAATTGATTTTTATATTTATGCTTAATTAATAAATTAGAAAACAGATAAATTCTAGTAATTTATTTTTATGTTAAAAGAGTAATCCCCATGATAATGGAAATCCATGTATTCCAAAGAATTAAGAGAAAATTTTGAATTACTAATATAATGTATATTTTATGTAAAAATTAAAGAAAGATTTTAGTTAAATTTATCTTTTTGCATAGATAAATTTATATGATGAAAGAGGAATTTTCACTATATTGGAATTCAAATAATTAAATAAGGAAAGTGTAATTCCTATTGTAAAGGAATTAATGAAGATTTTTATTTAATTTTCAAGAGAAAATTTAGTTAAATTTATCTTTTTGCATACATAAGTTTAAATGGTAAAAGAGGAATTCCCACTACATTTGGAATTCCATCAATTGGATGGGAAAAGAGAAATTCCTATCATATTGGAATTATTGGATAATTCATTTAAATTTAAAGATGAATTTTTAGATAATCTTATTTATCTATGAGAAATAATTAAATATTAAAAGAGGAATTCCTATTACATTTGGAATTCCATCATTTGGATGGGAAAAGAGAAATTCCTAGTATATTGGAATTATGGGATAATTTATTTAAATTCAAAGATGAATTCCTAGATAAATTTATTTATCTATGAGAAATATTTAAATGTCAAAAGAGGAATTCTTATGACATTTGGAATTCCATCATTTAGATGGGCAAAGAGAAATTTCTAGCATATCTAAAGAATGGATAATTTAATTTAGATACATTTATTTTATGAGAAATAATTGATGGAAAAAGAGGAATTCCCATGACATTGGAATGTAAATAATTAAATGAAAAAAGAGAAATTCCCATGGTAATTGGGATCCAAGAAATTAAATGGGAAGAAGAGGAGTTTTTAGTATAATTCGATTTATGATTATTTACCAAAAGTGGAAATATGGGTAGAATTGATTTCTACAAATCCCATGAATTCTTTTATTCAAAAGAAGAATATTGAATATAATTCAATTGAGGAATTGAGAAGGAATCTGGAAATAGTTGTCAGAAAAAGAATCTTTAATTAGGCCAAGCAATTGGCAGAAATTTAGAAAAAGTCCTATTATCGGTATCAATCTAGAAAAAGTCCTATTATCGGTATCAATCTAGAAAAAGCTATTAAATGGGAATAGCATGTGAATGGATGTGATAAGATGTGTATGGGATTATGTGTATGGGATGTGATAATATGTAAATGGGATGTGATAAGATGTGTATGGGATGTGATAGGATGAGAACGAATGCGATAAGATGAGTATGGGATGTGATTGGATGTGAATGCGGATGTATATGTGAAAGAAAGGGTATGCATGTGTATGAGAATGAATAAATGTGGATATGGATGTAGATGTGTATGTGAATGTATGGATGTAATGTGTATGTAGATATGGATGTAGATGTATGGATGTGGATATGGTTTTGGATGTATGGATGTATGGATGTAGATGTATGGATGTGGATATGGTTTTGGATGTGTGGATGTGGATGTATGGATGTGGATATGGATGTATAGATGTGTATGTGTATGTGGATATGGATGTATGGATGTGGATGTGGATGTGAATGTATGGATGTGGATGTGTATGTGGATATGGATGTAGATGTATGGATGTGGATGTGTATGTGGATATGGATGTAGATGTATGGATGTGGATGTGGATGTGGATGTGGATGTATGGATGTGGATGTGAATGTATGGATATGGATGTGGATGTATGGATGTGGATGAGTATGTGGAAGAATGAATGTAGATGTGTATGTGGAAGAATGAATGTGGATGTGTATGTGGAAGAATGGATGTGGATATATAGATGTGGATAAGTATGTGGATGTATAAATGTGTATGTGTATGTGAAGAATGGATGTGGATGTGAATGTGTACGTGGAAGAGTGAATATGGATGTGTATGTGGAAGTACGAATATGGATGTGAATGTGGAAGAATGAAGGAGGATGTGTATGTAAAAGGATGTGATGTTGATGTGAGTGAATGGATGAGATGTGAAACAGGATGAGAATGAATGAGATGTGATGTCATGTGAATCAGAATGTGAATGAATGATATGGGATGTGAATGGATGATATGTGACGTGAATGAATCTGATGTGATGAGATGGAAAATGATGTGATTGGATGAGAATGAGTACACATATGAATTGGACGTGGATTAAATAAGATGATGTGATGAGATGGAAAATGATCTGATGTGATGAGATGGAAAATGATGTGATTGGATGAGAATGGATACACATATGAATTGGACGTGGATTAAATAATATGATGTGATGAGATGGAAAATGATCTGATGTGATGAGATGGAAAATGATGTGATTGGATGAGAATGGGTACACATATGAATTGACGTGGATTAAATAATATGGATTGATGTGGAACAATGTGGAAAGATGAGAGTTCGTTATAGAAACTGTATTTGTGACCTATTTGTAAATGATTGTTTTATGTCAAGAATGATGGGGAAGCATTTTGACCGTCTTGTGAATAAGGTCATGGAGACCTATCTAATAAAGTTGCAATAGTCGACGGAGAGTCAATAGAGGAGGTCGCACGTAGCAAGGTCGGCCGAGGTCTTGACCGATTTAAATGGTGAGCTTCCGGTACGGTGGATGAGGGACCAAGGAAGCGGCCTATGAGTGAAGCGCTAGGTGACCTGCAAAGGATCTTAGATGGTGCTGACCATTCGGTGCTCGGGCTCTGGGTCGCCAAAGATACCCACACGTGCGTCATGGAAGATATTGGAACAAGGAGTAAGAGTTGTTTTCTGAAACCAGGCATGGATCTGGTTAATTGACCTTGCTAGTCCTCAACAACGGATAAGTCCATGACTCTTTTATATGGATATGTTGGCTGATCTTGATCTTCAACGAAGATTCCATCTTGAATTTTTTATAAGTGAATATATTTGTCGGGTACTATGAGCTAGGAACTATCTAAAAGGCCCCTGAGTGGACAGCTGGTGAGCGTTCTGGTTGCCAATGATGCCATACATACCCGATGAAGGAATGATTAGAAATTATGATTCAACCGGATATTTTGGAGGATTGTGATCAGTGATACTATGGCTTCATTAAATGATTGTTTTAAAGATAGCTGAGTCTATGAAGAAAGCAATTTCATATTGGGTGTGTAAGTGGTGTGACTAGCTTTAAGTTTGGATGAACATCCGGTTAGGGGGCCTGGGAACTCTTTTCCCTGGTACCCGGGACAAACCCTAACCAAATTCTTTATTGGATCCCATCATTACAATGGCTGGGCAGTTGGCTAACCCATGGGACTCTGGATGGGGTTAGGCTGGACTAAGGATCCGTAAAATGGACTCAATTTTTGTTGTAGTATGCTAGATGAATTAAATCCCGGATAGTAATTGTTCTTTGGAAAAAGGAATCAATGGCTATGCCTCTCGAGATGGGAAAAAAAGCGTTGATCTCTATGATCCAAGTGCAAGTTTTTTCCTTGATCTGACCAAGTGACGGATCAGTTTGGTCAGTAATGACCTTGACTACATTAGAGTAAAAATATCCTGGAGGAATCGCCCTTGCTTTCTGTGCAAGGAAAGTTTTTTCGGGTTCGTTTTGGAAGAAACGAGGGATTAGTCTCCTGTCCGGATATCCGTGGGCGAGGCCCCAAGTGAGAGGACCCTGCATCGCGCAAGGAGTGCTACTTCCGTTGCATCCTGGAATCTGTTGCGTGGAGGGGTTAGAGGTTGGAATTGTGTGATGAAATTCATACAAATTGATATTCAGACTGAAATTCATAAATTGGTATTTGGGTCTTCAGATGGAAGTACCGTAATTGTATGGAATCCTTGACTTACTTGAGGCCTAGACATGATGGTATTTAGCTTATAATTCCAAGGACCGTGACTACCCGTATATACAGTACAGCTCTTTACTGGCAGTATATAGGAGTAAATCTAAGACCTTGAAATTATAAGAAAAAATGCTATCCATATGATGAATTCGAATGTGGTTGATATGACTTTAAAATTATGGTTGAGAATTGATGAATTGATTTGGATTTTTATTCAAAAAAGATGATTCCTGGATTTTGGCTGAAAAGTCATAAGCTGAGCAAAACCATAATGAGGATGAATGGGACAAGTCTCTGTGATAATGTTCGTAACTGGAATGATGATAATGACCTCAGCAAATCACTATGAAATTAGTGGATTGTACTGTAGAATATAAGGAACCCCAGAATCAGTTGGATCTTAAGGGAAAGAATTATCCTCTAGTTTGCGAGATAAGGACATCTTGCGTTTTTTAAGTGGGGTAGGATGTAAGATTTCTCCCCTCTCCCCCCCAGCTTTTTAGGTGTACAGGTGTAAGAACCTCCCCTTCTGGTGTTGTAATTATTCCCCCCTCTAAAATAAAAGAAAGATTCTGAAGTTTATCCTCTTTTGACCTAGAGAGAGAAAATGTGTAGAGGAAGGTAGTCCAAAATTGAGATATTTTTGGATATAAAAATCCTCCTAGTGTCTAAAATGGTTTCCCGTGAAACAAAAATTCAAAAAGAACTTTCCAATGTGCAATTGGAATTAATTAGAAATGGGTATAAAGGACCTTAGCCTAAGGGTCTAGATTTTCAAAAAAATTTGGATTATGGTCCAATTAAGGTTCCTATGGGCCAATCGGATAAATCCAAGTGTGGGGAGGAGATAAATCCATTTTATAAAAGAAAAATACCCAAAAATGAGTAAATGCCCACGTAAGATGAAGAGTTGATTGAGTACAAGGTTTATTAGAAAAAGACTATGAGTATTACTAAAAAAAATGAGATATTTTGGGTATAATGATTCATTTTTGACACATGTGTAAGGAAAAGGGGGCCCTTCAAGGAGGCACCTGTTTCACATGTGTGGTGGAGGTTTAAACTCAAAAATATTGTGATATTTTTATCTCTCCTCTCTCTTGGATCAAACCAAATCAAAAGGGAACCAAACTAGGTCCAAATCTTGTCCAAATTCAACCAAACTGAACATGAAAAATTCTGAAAATTAGTTAGACTTGGTTAGAGGCCTCCCTCACCTATAAAAAGATCCTTAGCCCTTTGTAAAAAAATATGAGAACTATACTATGTGAGTATTATATTGAAATAATGATATTTTCTATTATCCTCTAAAAACCTCTACAAAATTGAAGAGATTGGAGCTTCTCTCTCTCTTCAATCTTCCTTGATGACTCCTACAACATACCAAATCAATTGATTGGTTGGGGGCCTCTACTGTGATCAAAGAATCAAGTAAATTAGAAGGTAAAGTGTGGATTATTATCTTTTTCTTATTAAAACTCCAAATGCTGCTTTTCTAAACCCCTCTCAAGCTTGAGAAGCTTTAATTTGAATGGCTTTTGATTACTATTGAAGTTCTTTTATGAATTTTAATAAAGAAACACATAAATTTTCATTTATGCTAAATTTTAATGGTTTTTAAGCATTTCTCTCTCTCCCCGCAAAGAAAGGTTATTCCTATGACCTATTCTCAATCCAAATGAAGATTCTCATGAAGCATTTCTCTAATCCTGCGGATTATTGTCTTTTTCTTATTAAAACTCCAAATGCTTCTCTTCTCAACCCCTCTCAAGCTTGAGAAGCTTTAATTTGAATGGCTTTTGATTACTATTGAAGTTCTTTTATGAATTGTAATAAATAGATTTTTATTTATGCTTAATTTTAATGATTTTTAAGCATTTCTCTCTCTCCCCGCAAAGAAAGGTCATTCCTATGACCTATTCTAATCCAAATGAAGCTTCTCATGAAGCATTTCCCTAATCCAAAAGTAATTTCTATGCTTGTCTAATTGGAGGCCAAAATAATGGCTTTTGAATGCTTTTATGATATTTATTTCATAGAGAAATTATGAATCAATCCATAATTGGATAATGATCCAATTAGTGGTCATTCTAATCATATCAATAATATTAAACTTCATTCTTTTAATTAAATTGAGAATTATAGTAATAGCACTGGAGCTATGGTAAAATTTCTGTAAAATATACACATAAAACATTTTCATTCATAATATGAAAAGAGAACTTCCTACCATATTCTAGGAATAATCATCCTAGATTAATTGAATGATTCTCATTGAAATCATGGAGAAATTGATTTTTATGTTTATGCGTAGTTAATAAATTAGGAAAAAGAGAAATTCTAGTAATTTATTTTTATGTTAAAAGAGTAATCCCCATGATAATGGAAATCCATGTATTCCAAAGAATTAAGAGAAATTGGATGGGAAAAGAGAAATTCCTATCACATTGGAATTATTGGATAATTCATTTAAATTTAAAGATGAAAATTTAAAGATAAATTTAAATGTCAAAAGAGGAATTCTTATGACATTTGGAATTCCATCATTTAGACGGGCAAAGAGAAATTTCTAGCATATCAAATTAATGGATATTTTTATTTAGATAAATTTATTTTATGAGAAATAATTGATAGAAAAAGAGGAATTCCCATGACATTGGAATGTAAATAATTAAATGTAGAAAGAGGAATTCCCATGTTAATTGGAATCCAATAAATTAAATGGGAAGAAGAGGAATTTTTAGTATAATTCGATTTATAATTATTTACCAAAAGTGAAAATATGGGTAGAATTGATTTCTACAAATCCCATGAATTCTTTTATTCAAAAGAAGAATATTGAATATGATTCAATTGAGGAATTGAGAAGGAATATGAAAATAGTTGTCAGAAGAAGAATCTTTTATTAGGCCAAGCAATTGGTAAAAATTTAGAAAAAGTCCTGTTATCGGTATCAATCTAGAAAAAGCTATTAAATGGGAATAGCATACGAATGGATGTGATAAGATGTGTATGGGATGTGATAATATGTAATTGGGATGCGATAAGATGTGTATGGGATGTGATAGGATGAGAACGGATGCGATAAGATGAGTATGGGATGTGATTGGATGTGAATGCGGATGTATATGTGAAAGAAAGGGTATGCATGTGTATGAGAATGAATAAATGTGGATATGGATGTAGATGTGTATGTGAATGTATGGATGTAGATGTATGGATGTAGATGTATGGATGTGGATATGCATATGGATGTATGGATGTGGAAGTGGATGTGGATGTATGGCTATAAATATAAATGTGGATGTATGAATGTGGACGTGTATGTGGATATGGATGTGGATATATGGATGTGGATGTGTATGAGGGTATGGATGTAGATGTATGGATGTGGATATGGCTGTGGATGTATGGATGTGGATGTGGATGTGGATGTGGATGTATGGATGTGGATGTGGATGTGGATGTATGGATGTGGATGTGTATGTGGATATGGATGTAGATGTATGGATGTGGATATGGATATGGATGTATGGATGTGGATGTGGATGTGGATGTGGATGTATGGATGTGGATATGGATGTGGATGTATGGATGTGGATGTGTATGTGGATATGGATGTAGATGTATGGATGTGGATGTGGATGGAAATGTGAATGTATGGATGTGGATGTATGGATGTGGATGAGTATGTGGAAGAATGAATGTAGATGTGTATGTGAAAGAATGGATGTGGATATATAGATGTGGATGTATGAATGCGGATGTGTATGTGAAGAATGGATGTGGATGTGAATGTGTACGTGGAAGAGTGGATATGGATGTGTATGTGGAAGTACGAATGTGGAAGAATGAATGAGGATGTGTATGTGAAAGGATGTGATGTCGATGTGAGTGAATGGATGAGATGTAATGTGATCTGAATCGGGATGAGAATGAATGATATGGGATGTAAATGGATGATATGTGATGTGAATGAATCTCATGTGATGAGATGGAAAATGATGTGATTAGATGAGAATGGGTACACATATGAATTGGACGTGGATTAAGTAATATGGATTGATGTGGAACAATGTGGAAGAACGAATGAGGATGTGTATGTGAAAGGATGTGATGTCGATGTGAGTGAATGGATGAGATGTAATGTGATGTGAATTGGGATGAGAATGAATGAGATGTGATGTCATGTAAATCAGAATGTGAATGAATGATATAGGATGTGAATGGATGATATGTGATGTGAATGAATGATATGTGATGTGAATGGATGATATGTGATGTGAATGAATCTCATGTGATGAGATGGAAAATGATGTGTTAGATGAGAATGGGTACACATATGAACTGGACGTGGATTAAGTACTATGGATTGATGTGAAACAATGTGGAAAGATGAGAGTTCATTATAGAAACCGTATTTGTGACCTATTTGTAAATGACTATTTTATGTCAAGAATGCTGGGGAAGCATTTTGACCGTCTTATGAATAAGGTCGTGCTGACCTAAATGATAAAGTTGCAACACTGACGGAGAGTCAACGGAGGACGTCTCGCGTAGCAAGGTCGGCCGAGGTCTTGACCAGCCTCAGTTTGAATTAAATGGTGAGCTTCCGATACGGTGGATGAGGGACCAAGGAAGCGGCCTATGAGTGAAGCGCTAGGTGACTTGCGAAGGATCCTAGAGGGTGCTGACCATATGGTGCTCGGGCTCTAGGTCGCCAAAGATACCCACACGTGCATCGTGGAAGATATTGGAACAAGGAGTAAGAGTTGTTTTTTGAAATCGGGCATGGATCTGGTTGATTAACCTTGCTGGTCCTCAAAACGAATGAGGCCATGGCTCTTTTATATGGATCTGTTAGTTGATCTTGCTGATCTTCAACGGAGATTCCATCTTGAATTTTTTATAAGTGAATATATTTGACGGGTACTATCAGCAGCTAGGAACTATCGAAAAGGCCCCAAAGTGGACAGGTGGTGAGCATTCTGGTTGCCAATGATGCCATAGATACTTCGATGAAGGAATGATTGGAAATTAAGATTCAACCGGATATTTTGGAGGATTGTGATCAGTGATACTATGGCTTCATTAAATGATTGTTTTATAGATAACTATGAATTCGAATGTGATTGTTATGATTTTAAAATTCTGGTTGAGAATTGATGAATTGATTTGGATTCTGATTGGAAAAAGATGATTCCTGAATTTTGATTGAAAAGTGATAAGCTGAGCAAAACCATAATGAGGATGAATGGGACAAGTCCCTGTGATAATGTTCGTTAACTGGAATGATGATAATGACCTCAGCAAATCACTATGAGATTAGTGGATTGTGCTGTCAGATTGCTACTGATAACACTTGACCTGGTGGATCAAGTTAATAGGATAACAAATTGAGAACTTGCTTGACTGAAATTCTCGTGCAGGAATGTTCAGAAAGAAATTTTTCGGTCTAACGGATCATTATTGTGTTAAAGATATGAATGATATGATCTGAATGAATTATTATTTAATGATGAGTTCTATATAAGGGATATTTATCCCAGGATTCTGTTGGGTTGACAAGAATATAAGGAACCCCAGAATTAGTGGATCTTAATGGAAAGAGTTGTTCTCTAGTTTGCGAGATGAGGACATCTCGCGTTTTTTAAGTGGGGTAGGATATAAGATTCCTTCCCTCCCAGCTTTTGAGGTGTACATGTGTAAGAACCTCTCCTTCTAATATTGTAATTATTTCCCTATTTGAAATAAAAGAAAGATTCTGTTTTATCCTGTTTTAGCCTAGAGAGAGAAAATGTCTAGAAGGAGGTAGTCCATGATTGAGATATTTTTGGATATAAAAATCCCCCTAGTGTCTAAAATGGTTTCCCCTGAAACATAAATTCAAAAAAAACTTTCCAATGTACAATTGGAATTAATTGGAAATGGGTATAAAGGACCTTAGCCTAAGGGTCTAGATTTTCAGAAATTTTTTGATTATGGTCCAATTAAGGTTCCTATGGGCCAATAGGATCGATCCAAGTGTGGGGAGGAGATAAATCCAATTTATACAAGAAAAATACCCAAAAATGAGTAAATGCCCACATAACGTGAAGAGTTGACTGAGTAAATGCCCACATAACATGAAGAGTTGACTGAGTACAAGGTTTATTAGTAAAAAACTATGAGTATTACTAAAAAAATGAGATATTTTGGGTATAATGATTCATTTTTGACACATGTGTAAGGAAAAGGGGGCCCTTCAAGGAGGCACCTATTTCACATGTGTGGTGGAGTTTTAAACTCAAAAATATTGTGATATTTTTATCTCTCCTCTCTCTTGGATCAAACCAAATCAAAAGGGAACCAAACTAGGTCCACATCTTGTCCAAATTCAACCAAACTGAACTTGGAAAATTCTAAAAATTAGTTAGACTTGGTTAGAGGCCTCCCTCACCTATAAAAAGATCCTTAGCCCTTTGTAAAACAATATGAGAACTATACTATGCCAGTATTATGCTGATATAATGATATAATGATATTTTCTATTATCCTCTAAAAACCTCTACAAAATTGAAGAGATTGGAGCTTCTATCTCTCTTCAATCTTCCTTGGTAACTCCTACAACATACCAAACCAATTTATTGGTTGGGGGCCTCTACTGTGATCACAGAATCAAGTAAATTAGAAGGTAAAGTGTGGATTATTGTCTTTTTCTTATTAAAACTCCAAATGCTTCTCTTCTCAACCCCTCTCAAGCTTGAGAAACTTTAATTTGAATGGCTTTTGATTACTATTGAAGTTCTTTTATGAATTGTAATAAATAACAATAAATTTCTATTTATCCTTAATTTTATTGATTTTTAAGCATTTCTCTCTCTCCCCCCAAAGAAAGGTCATTCCTATGACCTATTCTCAATCCAAATGAAGCTTCTCATGAAGCATTTCTCTAATCCAAAAGTAATTTCTATGCTTGTCTAATTGGAGGTCAAAATAATATCTTTTTAATGCTTTTATGATATTTATTTCATAGAGAAATTATGAATCAATCCATAATTGGATAATGATCCAATTAGTAGTCATTCTAATCATATCAATAATATTTCAATTAAATTGAGAATTATCAATAATAGTAGCGGAGCTCTAGTAAAATTTATGTAAAATAAACACACAAAACATTTTCATTCATAATATGAAAAGAGGACTTCCTACCATATTCTAGGAATTATCATCCTAGACTAATTGAATGATTCTCATTGAAATCATGGAGAAATTAATTTTTATGTTTATGCTTAATTAATAACTTAGGAAAAAGAGAAATTCTAGTAATTTATTTTTATGTTAAAAGAGTAATCTCCATGATAATGGAAATCCATGTATTCCAAAGAATTAAGAGAAAAAAATTGGAATACTAATATAATGTATATTTTATGTAAAAATTAAAGAAAGATTTTAGTTAAATTTATCTTTTTGCATAGATAAATTTATATGATGAAAGAGGAATTCCCACCATATTGGAATTCAAATAATTAAATAAGGAAAGTGTAATTCCTAGTGTAAAGGAGTTAATGAAGATTTTTATTTAATTTTTAAGAGTAAATTTAGTTAAATTTATCTTTTTGCATACATAAGTTTAAATGATAAAAGAGAAATTTCCACTACATTTGGAATTCCATCAATTGGATGGAAAAAGAGAAATTCCTATCACATTGGAATTATTGGATAATTCATTTAAATTTAAAGATAAATTTTTAGATAATTTTATTTATCTATGAGAAATAATTAAATATTAAAAGAGGAATTCCTATTACATTTGGAATTCCATCATTTGGATGGAAAAAGAGAAATTCCTAGTATATTGAAAATATGGGATAATTATTTAAATTCCTAGTATATTGAAAATATGGGATAATTTATTTAAATTCAAAGATGAATTTTTAGATAAATTTATTTATCTATGAGAAATATTTAAATGTCAAAAGAGGAATTCTTATGACATTTGGAATTCCATCATTTAGACGGGCTGCATATTAGTGCAACATAGATCTTGAATATTACAACTCCGTACAACACGATATAAGTCTTTTCTCGCTAACATCCACCCTAAATCACGTTGTGTACTAACTTGCAATATACAAGGTAGTTTTAGCTTGAATATGGAACTCTACTCCTGATTGCTCTCCCATAGTTGCATTTGCTTAATTTTTAACAACGCAATTCAGTATAGCACGAATATGGAACCCTACGGCCAATTTTTCGGCTGGTCCCCATAGCTGCATTGTAATGAAAAGTTATAGTATCACGAGCTTTTGAAGCTGGTTATAAGTGGTTGTTTCATATTTGTGCAACATAGACCTTGTATATTTCAATTTAGTATAATTTTATATCAAGCCTCACTCACCAACATCCAACGTAAATCGTATTGTATTGACTTTTGCATTGTAATTGTAAATCTTTCATTGTTGTGTAGTTAACAATCATTTTGATATCTTTTTCTACTTGTAGATGCATCCTTTTGAGATTGAGGTTGAACCCGATACTGGGTTTCAAAAAACTCACGAGGAGAAATTGTTTGACTTCCTTCACAAAATCGGCCAACAAAATCGGCCACCTAACATAACACGTATGTTTTCTTGCAATGTCTCCATTGAGGATATGCTCTTGCCTGGATGCTCGTATCTTCAAGAGAAATAGTAGCAATACTAGAGACAATGTCGAATGATGGAGTCATCCTAGACAATGTTCAATATGTGCATGTGGATAATCTTGTTTCTTCGATATCCTTAAAGAGATAAGGTAAACATGAATATTTCAAAGGTGCCAGAGGACAATAAGAAGACACAGAGTAAGTGCCTAGAACACAAGTGTAAATGTTATCTTGTTGACAACCACTGTGAGTTTATTTTCTATTTGCATCTGCTGCTTGAGGATGAGCAAGTTTTAAAAGAAGGAAGTGAGGAGAGGTTAGAGGAACCTTCAAAAGCAGAAGATAATGAAGTTCAAGAGGTTGTGAAGGAGATAAACTTGGATATGGAGAGGGACCTTAGTGGAGCAATTTGATATTGATGCCCTTATAAGAGAAGAAACCCAGGTGGTTATAGCTACCTGACGAGGACCCCATTGTGACAGAGGAAATAGAGCACATTCCGACCTCATTCCTCCCTGCATATTCAATAGGTGATAGCTAGTATGTCCTATTAACACACAGTAAACATGGATATTTCAAAGGTGCTAGAGGATAAGAAGAAGACACACACAGTAAGTGCCTAGTACACAAGTGTAAATGTTATCTTGTTGACTACCACTACGGTCTTATTTTCTATTTTCATCGGATGAGCAAGTTTTAATAGAAGGAGGTGAGGAGAGGTGAGAGGAACCTTCAAGAGCAAAAGATAATGAGGTTTAAGAGGCTGCATAGGAGATAAACTTGGTTATGGAGAGGGACCTCAGTGGAGCAACTTGATATTGATGCACTTAGAAGAGAACAAACCCAAGTGATTACAACTACCTGATGAGCAACTTGATATTGATGCACTTAGAAGAGAACAAACCCAAGTGATTACAACTACCTGATGAGGGCCCCATTGTTTGACAAAGGAAACATAGCACATTCTGACCTCAGTGAGCAACTTGATATTGACGCACTTAGAAGAGAACAAACCCAAGTGATTACAACTACCTGATGAGAGGACCCCACTGTTTGACAAAGGAAACATAGCACATTCTGACCTCAGTCCTCCCTGCATATCCAATAGGTGACAACCAATATGCTCTATTAACAGATATTCAAGCATTATTTGACATCAGGGAGGACTAATATCTCGCCATCATTGTATAAAATCTTAAAGAAGATGATGATTTTGGTGATCCTAAGTATCTTTTACTAGATTCAAATGTCAAGGACAGTGAGTTCCATACTCTTGCTGAGACATTCGCATTGATTTATAAGGATGCTATTCACTATGAAGCCAATCTTCCCACTAAAGAGGAATTTCAAGCTATTCAGCAAAGACTCAATATTGCACAAATGAGGAGGGAAGGAAAGTCTTCATCCATCCAGGATACTGACTCAACAATCAACATATGCACAAATGATTTACTTGTTAATGAGAGTCAAAAGGTCTGATTAAAATAATTTTGAATATGGTGACATCTGAAGCTTCATATTACATTTGTTTTTTTGGCTTATGTGGACAACTTTGTTTTGTAGCTGGTGGTGTATGAGGATGATTTTCTCATGTGTGCATGAGAAACACGAGTGGGAGGACTGGGAGAGTACATTAATCGGATGAAATTTCCACAATTCATTATATTCCACAAAAAGGTTTTCAAAGGATAAATCTAAATCTAGTTGTGGCATACCTTGTAGAAAATTTATTTTTTAAAGTAATACAATAATACTTTTGAAGTAAAACTATTGATCATGGATCATGGAGTATGAGTAGAGGATTTTTTATTTGGATCTATTGGTATATCCTTAACTCTTGAATCTTGTCCATGTTTTTAATGTCCAAAAGTTTGAACATTTAAAAGTATCCATGTGAGGTGGTGAATATAGTGAAGCATAAATTGAAACCATCTAAGTCACTAATTTATAATTGTGAAGCTTATTGAAGAATCAAATTTTCAATATCGAAAGCATTAAGCCCAGTGAACTCAATGTGTTCTATTGGCATTGGCTTGTTCTCCTCTATACTAACTGTAATCCTCCTATACCACCACATGAGTAATTGCCTCAATGCACCGACTTCATGGATTCCACCACCATACAAGGTGGCCTTCTGAAATACACAACGAGCTTGCTAATGATGTGAGTGCTCCATGCCTTGGGTAGACCAAATTGCTAAGCTTCCCTGATTTGGAAAGTAGGGACCATAAGCCTCCAAAATGTGTTGGAATAAAAATGACAACAATATATGCACATTGCTTATTTTCAAGAAGAATCACTGAACAACATGAAAACATACATAATCGAAAATCTTATGATATAATGTGTTATGCTACTTGACGTTCATTCTTCCATCATGTACTTATAAAACATGGTCATAGCTTCTTTAAAGCTGTTGGCATCTTCTTTGTTGCATGTCATTTTGTGTAGAAGGGTAGCAACCTTATCAAAGATAATTCATATATTAGCCTTTGCAGTTCTAGTCTTGCCATTATTACTATGATATGGGACAACCATGTGTAACTTCCTCCCTGCCTCATACTTCCATGATTAAAGAACTAATAAATGGCCTTCATTGTTCTTTGGTGGTGAGAAAAATTTTCTAGCCTTGGCTCCACCAATACTTGGTTTACATGGCACATTTCTAGTTGCACCTAACCTCTAGTTCGTATCTTTCTTGATTTCCACTTTCCCTTTGTGTAGACCCATACATGAAAGAACCTCCTCCGCTCTCTTACACATTGCTTGGGTCTCTAACATTGGTTGCACCTTTTATACAAAACATATATATTCATAAACCAAGTTTTCCACAATTCTAGAGACAACATGTAGTGTACCAGGATGAACGTGTGTTAAAAGAATGTCAAGTATAGGGTTCCACTTTGGATTCACCCGAGCCATTATTCTGCCATCACACATGAATTGATCATGAGTCGGTGCACCATCCTTCCTAGTATGCATATTCCATGTCTTTTTTCCATTCTTACCCTTTTTTCTTGAGTGCATGCAATACAAACAAGCAAACTCTGCATTTGCAGCATTCGAGACACCAAACATGCACTTTAGTGTCTTCAGATCACCTGCAAGATGCCATTCCACTGAGTACTCTCCAAAACCATCCACATGTATAATTTACCCACTTTTTATTGTTCAACCACAGTAGAAATCTTTGTTAGATTGAAAAACATCTTTAGGATCTAATGATTCTCTTTTGGAACCTCAAATGATATGACCCACCAAAGTTTGTTGTTTTTAGATTGAACACTAAAGTACTGAGGATCACTTGGCTTTATGGAAGGATCCAATGCCATGTTCATCAATGTTGTTTTATTACAAGTTTTAGTGTGCCACCACATTCTTTAACAGACATAGCATAGAACTTTACCATTGCAGCTTGCAATTTGTACACACCCAAGACATAATTGTTGTTTAGATTCAGATCGAAGGTCACTTCTTTAGCAAAATTTTTGAATACATGCGAGTGAACTATGTGTTTAGGATCACCAATGAGTTCAAGGATGCTATTATTCAATTTTTGCTTACTTTTCTAACACTAAAAGGACACGACAGAGCGGAGTTACCCTTTTGTTTTGCAACATGGACTTAAAACTTACATCCATTTGTTTGTAGATTATTGCATAGGATTCTCTACTTAAACTATCTTTATCACAAATACCTTGAGCTTCACTCGAGCTTCAGTTATAATAAATGCATTCTTCACACGTTGCACTCATTCATGCACGAGGTCATCACTAATTGTTTTGAATTTTGAATGTGAAATTGTAGACTTCACCATCTGTCCTGACAAGACTTGTGAGAGTTCTCCATTGTCTTGTTTAAGGTTCTTCATCTTTTGACTCTCGGCATGTTTACGATGTTTGTAGTTTCCATTATTTTGACAATTCAGTAAGTGGGGTCTTTGTTCCCTTACTCATTCACATGCATCTAAATTAGAGGTGGGCCCATGTTTGATTTGTCTTCTCTAATACCAGTTCAAATTTGCTATTCTTGGACTCTAGATCCTTTGCTTTTTGTTCCAATTCATGGTTCTACAAATGAGCACATGAACAACATTTACCAAGTCATTGTATTCATTCTCCTTGTTAGACAGTTGATCATTTAAGTGCTTGATCTAAGCTTCCTTCATCATCAGCATCCTTTGTGACAATATCCAAATGCTTGCACTTGACTAGCAAGCCTTGTTGTGTAACTAAGCAAGCTAGCATTTCCCTCACAAACATATTTGATCAAAGAAGCTAGGCCTGAAAATTTAGGTGGCTGTTGGGTTAAGGGATCAGGTGGCTAAATTAATCCTTCCACCCATACATCAACCTCTTGTAGAGAGGAGCGTACTCATCATCTAGGTCCACATGTATAAATTGCTTCTTAAATTTAGGTGGCTGTTGGGTTAAGGAATCAGGTGGCTAAATTAATCCTTCCACCCATACATCAACATGCTTTCTCCCTAATTACCAATCATGTTGCATTACATAAGGGTTGATCTCTTCTCTTGTAGAGAGGAGCATACTCATCATCTAGGTCCACATGTATAAATTGCTTCTTAGAATTGTTTCTGATGTTCTATAAACCATAACACAATACTGGAATTGTAATTAACTCCTTTCTTTGCAAAAATATAAGTGCAGTAAAGCATTATCATTAATTTCAGACACTTGCATTTCAAATAACATAAAATTAATGCACTCTAAACATATCCATACCTCCATTAAGCACTGTAGCAACACTTGTTGATGCCCTTCTTGATACAACAACAGTTCCTGGACGTAAAAGAATCGGGTATAAAAAATTAATGAAGGAAAATATGACTTTTTGGTTCCACTTGATGGCACCAGAAAGTCAAATCTCTCTTCATTGTTGCCCATGCATAAATAGTATATGAGGAAAGAGGAGATTCAAGTAAAAGCTTAGAGGCTTACTTAAGAGACTAAAGATTTGAATGGAGGAAAATTTAAATGGAGAAGAGTGGATATTGAATAAGGAAAACTCACCCAATGACAACCATCATAACTTCATAAAATGCATTAGAATAGAATTTAAGCATGTTTATATGTGCTGGAAAAAAAGCTTTTCAAAATACTAAGTTTGCTTCAAGATATATTTGAGTTCTTTCAAAAAAATCTAATTTTTCCAATCAACATCTTCGAATTCCATGTTGTAATTATGTTAGAAATATATTTGCATAGCTACATATGTCACAAATCTTCTCGTCCTTGTTTTCTTACTAAATTATAAAGTACTAGCTTTTCATATTAGAATAAAATAAACATTGAATCTCTTTAGAAAATATGAAAAAAGGTAAATTTAGATTCAAAAGGAAGAGAGAGAAACCCAATATAATAACATTATTTTTACACTCTTCCTAGATTCCAAGAAGCGAGAGAAATCCCTTAAAGGGCTCATTTGGAGCCCAAATTTCCCTAAATGGTAGGTGTTATGTATGGTCAGTATGCATATGAGACATATATATACATATACATATACATATATATACATATATATACATACATATACATATACATATACATATACATATACATATACATATACATATATATGTATATGTATATGTATATCTCATACGCATACTGACCATATATAACACCTACCATTTAGGGAAATTCTCGTATGTACGCAGGGGGCTCACTATATGCAAACCCTCTATATCACATGCGTTCAAGGCCTAATTAAAAAAAACCTTATCTGTGAATTTTTCATGAATTAAACACACCCTTTTTATATTCAATGTGTGAATACCCTATTTAAATGGTACTCTTTTGTATGTAAAAAATGTGTTAAAAAAGGAATATTAAAAACCCCTTCTGTTGAACGCATTTGCTACACTTACATATTTATGAGTGACACCACCCCTCCCCCCCCCCCCCCCCCCCCCCCCCCCCGAGTGTATGTACATGTGATATTTTGTATGTGGATATTTGTAGCTGTGTATTTATGCCCAACCTTCTCATATGATATTTTGTATATGTGGTTATTTGTAGCTGTGTATTTATGCCCAAGCTACTCATGATACTTAATTGTATGTTTACATATATACACACATAAAATAGATAAATAAGTACATATATAAATCCAATATATAATTCTTATTTTTATGATTATTGACAAAGGTCATGATGCTTCATATTATGTGTGCATATTTACACAAAATAAAATAGATAAATAATATATGAATATATGGAAGTCTTTATATATGTGTGTGTGTGTGTGTGTGTGTGTGTGTGCTTCTATATATACACACAAATGTGTATCCGTGCCTAGCTCCTACCCGATATATTCACACATCATTCATACATAAAGTTGGCACTTTTATTAACATTTAACATCAAAGTTGCAAAGTTTTATTGTAATCCTTAGAAATAGTTAGAAGGGACAAACTCTAGGAATGTGGTAGGGGCACCACTCAGGCTCTGGGGTGCCTCTTCTTCTAATCCATAGCTTTTGCACTAGTAGTATCAACACCAAGGCTTCTCCAAGGAGGAGTACAATGTGCATGAAGGGCACGTATACTTTGATAAAAGGGTAGTACCACCATGATCTATCATGTCGGGGTGCAGCTAGCTAGCTTGGCTACAATCGCTCATATTGATCGACTCGAATACACACACGAACAAGAAGAGCCTCTTGATACCACGTGCCTTGGACTCCAGCACTTTATACTACTCAATGACTGCAAGAAATATGTAAAGGCCACATTGACCTTACAATATTTACCATTTGCAAATTCTTTGCCTCCGTACCTGACGGTAAGGGAGGCCATCAAACAACATAAAAAAACGAAACACATTGTTTATCCCATTAGATATAGCCTAAGGCTTTTGATCTCTTTTAATAAATGGATCTTTGGTTAAGATACTTATTCTTGAATATAAAGAAGAAATTTCATTATAGTCCTTAAATTTTGTTAGGACTTATGTACCTGTTGTTAGATACTTCTTTTCAATAAGGAAATTTTCAACAATGCCATTTTCTCAACATTAGTTGTGTCTCAATATTATAGTTGTAATAGTTCACCAAAATTGACTTGAAGTTTGGGTACTATCAAATCGGAATCAAAGAGTTGGACATTCCAAAACTTGCATTCAATTCTAGATATGGCCATTATGAGTATATTGTTATGCCATTCGGGTTGACCAATGCCCTAACAACCTTTGATACACTCACGCAAGACATATTTAGAGAGTAGTCAGATAACTATTTCTTAGTATTCTTTGATGACATCCTCATTTACTCAAAGAATGAAGAGGAGAAATCTTAAGGGAGCATAAACTCTCTACTAAGAGGAGTAAATGTACTTTCTTCACCAACAAAATTGAATACCTAGGATTTATTGTATCAAAGGATGGAGTCTTTATAGATACAGCTAAAGTTTAGGACATAGTGGATTAGCCTCCACCCAAACATGTAAGAGTTTCTGGGACTCCTCTCTGTATCACATGATGGTACTCGATCTTCATTCAAGGATGCATAGTCATTACTAAACTACTAAAAAAAGAATGCTAAAGTCATATGGGAATAAAAGCAACAAAAATATTTGATAAGCTTAAGGTGGCCTTAACAACTGTACTTGTTCTTTGACCACCAAACTTTGAGGTAGTTACAGATGATAGTGGCTTAGCTATTGGGGGAATACTACTATAAGAAGGAAAACTAGTTACATATAATTCAAGAAGACTCAAGGAGTATGGAAGAAACTATACAACTCATGATCTAGAACTCTTAGTCATAGTACACGTTAAAATTATGGAGACATTACCTTCTAGGCAAGAGATTCACCCTATTGATAGACCACAAGAATCTAAAAAGGATATTCACTTAGCCAAATCTCAACATGAGACAATGAGGATGGATGGAAACCCTATCTGAATACGATTTTGAGATCAAAATCAGGCAAGGGAAAGATAATCTTTTTTTATGCAATTTCTATGCCAAGGAATCCCCTACTAGAAGAGATAAGAGATAAAATGAGTGTAGATGAGTACTTCAGCCGACTATTCATGGTTTTGTCTCAATCCACTGATAGTGACAAAGAGATGAGAATCATCCCTTCCAAGATGGATGCCTCTTCTATCCGCTACGGATTCGTGCTCCAAATATTAGAGACTTAAAGCAACGTATTGTATATGGAGCTCATGATAGGACACCCAGTGTATGTAAAAACTCTCAATGCAATTCAGCAAAGTTACTTTTGGGGAAAGGACTTAAGAAAGATTTTCTTAAATATGTAACTCGGTGTTTATTGTGCCAAAGAATTAAACTTGAGAGAGTCAAGATGCCTGAAAAGCTTCACCCGATGGATATCCCACAAATGAAATGGGAGGGCATCAATATGGACATTGTCACAAGTCTACCAGCTGTCCAAGGGGGATTCGACATAATAATGGTGGTAGCGGTTTGCTTAACCAAGAATCGTTGTAAAAAAGATCTACAAGGCTTTAGATATAGCCTGACTATTTATCAAATAGATCTTTAAGTTTCATGGACTACCAAAGAGGATTGTGAGTGATAAGGATGCAAAATTTACATCTCGATTTTGGACTGTTCTATTTGGAGGTATAGGGACTCAGGTAAACTTAAAATTAGCCTATCATGTAGAGACAAAAGGTTAAGCTAAGAGGGTAAATCAAGTCATATAAGACATACTTGGGGCTTCGTGACAAAGCTTTGGATACATTTTATCTACACTTGGTAGAATTTGCTTACAACTGAGCTTACCATAAGAGCATGAATATGTCACCATTTAAAGCTCTATGTGGACAAAGTTGTATCATACCTCTAAGCTAGTCTAATCCAATTGTGAGGGTAGAAGCATCTAAGAAACTACTCAAATAAATGGGTGAACAGGTCAAAGCTATTTAGAAGGATATAAAAGTTGTCCAAGATCATCAAAATCACTATGTAGACAAGAAAAGACTTGATCAAATTTTCCAAGAAGGAGACATGGTCTTTCTAAGAATAAGATACGAAGTTTTTTTAATTCTCTTTCTCTCTCTTGGGTTGGAGCCTCCCCCCTTGCTTTTACTTAGTAAGGATTTAGAATTAAAAAATATGTATAAATAGAGAAGTGATAGCAGTAGCCACCACCTCCCCCCTTCCCTTGTGAAAAGGGCCACCTCCTCTTGGTTATGCATACCTTGTGTTCACACACGCACCCCCCTCGTCTTGTGTGCTCTCCCTCTCTCTCTCTTTCTTATGGCATTCCTCGTGCACACCTCCTCCCTCTCCCTTGTGCTCACTTCCCCTTCCCCTTCCCCTTCTCATGGACGCTTCCTCCTCCCTCTCATGTCTCCCGTCATGTGCAGTCTACACACACACACAATTCACTCCCTTCCCACATTGCCCTCCCCTCTCTCCCTTATGCTTTGTCCCCTCTTTCCTCTCTTGTGATTTCTCTCCCTCTCTCTCTTCTCTATACACACACACGCACATGCCTCCGCTCTACCCTCTCCTACCTATTTGATCCCCCTTCCTTGCTTTGACCACTGATACCCCCCTCCCTCGTCCTCTCTTCCCCAGATTACCCACCCTCCCCCTCTTCCTTGTTGACTCTCTCTTGCCCAACCCCTCCTCCTCCTCTCCCCTCTCATTCTCACAGTAACCCCCTCCCTTGCGCCCTTCTTCCCCCTCTTGTTCTCAGTCTTAATCTCCCACTCTCTCTGTCTCTCTCTCTCTCTCTCTCTATTTTTTTCTCTTGAAAATAGTAAAATAAAAGTGAAGTACTTTATATTTCATCCTAGTTTTCATTAGGAATACTTATCCTAGTGATTAGGCATTCCTTTTATTACACCTAGGCTTTAAGTTCAAACCCCGCCCAAGCATTAGGAGAAAACTCATTTTCTTTTCTTTTTTCCTTTCTACTTTCTTCCTTTCTTCTTCTTCTTCTTCTTCTTCTTCTTTTTTTCTTCTTCTCCCTCTCTCTAAGGGAAGTTCCCATGTTGATGGTGATCTTTGTGTAGAGTTTATTTATTTTTTAATTCTCTTATCTACACCGACGGCTTATATTCCTCTTGGTACCGGGCACAATCTCGGGAAAATCAATGTAGGGCCAAATTTCCCAAAAAGGATGGTCACACCTAAGTGAACCGCAGGTTTGGTAATATTCAGGATTGCTCATGGTGGGCATAGACGACAAGGTGACGTGGGTTCCCTAGAGCAGCTGATCATGAGGAAATGACCAAGGAGCCTCAAACTACAGTGGTTGCTAATCATTCTCAAGGAAGCGGTGGGCTGTACCACTTCCTATGATTGCAACTCAAGAGGACCCCCTCCACGGTGGGTAAGTGGCCTCTTACTCCAAATTAGATGGTTTTGACTTAGGATAAAAACATCACATAGGAATATTTAAATGAAATTAAGTTTAAATTTGATTTTTTGGAGCATTTCTTATAATTGGGAAATGTGTTTTGACCATGTGGACTGCATCAATCAAATTGAAGACTTCAGCAGCACAGCAGGTCTGACCAAATGTATGTGTAACTTAAGGAGAGATCTCCCGAGGGTAACCAATCGAGAGCATGAGCACTCGGGTGGGGTAATTGGGTGCTTTCCCCACTCTTAGGGTAACCAAACTCACGTGAAATTTAAGTTGGGGTAATTACCTACGCAGGTGAAACCCGCCAGGGCGAGGGTTCCTCTAGGGATTCGGGAGCTTGACTGATTCACGTTCCCTGTGCTCCCGGACAGCTAGGTGATGCTAGGCCTCGAGTACAGGTGGTAATCCATACGACGATGGTCGTGGGGATAAATCCTAGAGTTCATGAAAATTTGGTGCATCGACGGAAAAACTCAGATAAGTTGGCTGAGTAGCATTGTTATTTAAATTTTTAATTCAATTGTGTGCTATCTTGTTATTTAATTACACTTACTTTCCATTAAGGGCTAATGAATATTGTAGCACATTGGAAATAATTAAAGAACTTTGTCTACACATAATTCAGTGTTAGATAATTAGCATAATTAAAGGGAGGCCCAATAGTGGGAGCGGATGGTTGGGTGGACCCAATTAGTCGGGTGCTTCCTCTTTTCAGGTCTTAGGACTAAATAAAGACCTAGATCAAACTTGTAATAGGTAGTGATGCTCTAGGAGTGGTCCTTTATATGCCCTTGAGTCTGAGAACGAGGCTTCGAACTAGGTAAGATCCAGATATTTTGGGGCTAGTGTCTTACCAAGTGAGATCCTTCCCTTGCTAATAAGGTGGTAAGGGGTAGTATCTTACACCCTCTTGGCTAGGAGTTCCTTACACGCCCGTGTCTATAAATTTTTTAAAGCCTACTAGCCTATATTCTTTGTGAAACTAATCGGTTGTACCTTTCTAATTTTCCAAGTTAACCTTTTTGGAAAATTGTAACAATGATTGAATGTATCATTTAAAACTTCTAGTTTATTCCATTTTCTAGAATTTAACCTAATCTATCCATGCTATTTGGTTTCTTAGTATGTAGTCGAACTTGATTAGTATATTATATTTGAGCTATTCACTTTCCTAGAACTACTCGTGCTAATTTTGTAACCTAGTCTAACTTGCCTAGAAGTTGAGGGCTTATAAGTTTACAAGGGAAGATACTACTTACACACATGTGCAAATACACGGGAGAGAGAGAGAGAGAGAGAGAGAGAGAGAGAGAGAGAGAACAATGAGTCAAGGTAGACAAGTGCCAAGGTAGACATGCATGTTATTATCAACGTTTTGGTGTAAAAATACCTTTCAAATAAAAATAAAAAATGGTCCATACCCTAAAATTTATTTAGGTTTAATTATGGTCTCGCTTGAAAAATGTTATGATATCTTATTTTTAAACCTAACTAATAAGTAAGAGGGTGCCATCTACCTCCCTCTCCTTAACTTGTCAACAAAGAAGCCTCAACATTCCCATGTGGGAAAAGGAGGTTGTAAGAGAATATGAAAAGGGGTGGAAGAAGGCCAAGAATCTCAAAGGAACAACTTCCTTCCTCCCTCCCTCCCTCTGTCTCTCTCTTTAGATCTTATTTCTAAAATGAAGATGCCAACCAAGTTAATGGAGAAAAGTTAAATGATAACTTAGAAGGAGGAGCATCAATTGGGCCATATTAACAAAAGAAGCATGTTAATTTGGTGAAGATTGTTTGTTCTCTACAAGAGCAAGAGAAAAAGAAAATCCCATTGTACAGGACAAAATGCTCAATTGGTCTCTACCCATGTATATATGTTTGCATGCATGCATATATGTATGTATTTATGGATAGATGCATGTATGTATATATGTTTGCATGCATGCATGCATATATGTAGGAGGACCCTTAAGTGAATCTTGACTCTCCATTTCCATGTGTGACCCTTGGTTGCTTGACCCTAAACTTAACCCAAGGTTAGACCTAACCCTTGCTCCACTAGAGTATGTTCCCATGCTCCCATGTTCACATGCCTCGGGTGGGTTAACCTCCTAGTATATGCACATAACACTTTTTGAAGTTCTACACTTGAAATTATAAAGCTTGTACATTTTTGTATCAAAACTAGTATAGCTTGATTAATCTTTGTTGTAGAAGTGTGTTTACTATTAATTGTTAAAAGATTAACACTAATCCATGATAAGACTTTGCTTTTTTTGCACACTGTCTTACACAAGAAATGCAACATTTCATTGTTGTTCTCTGTAATTCATTGCTCTTGAAGCTTTTACAATTTCTTTGTAATTGTTATGTAGTCTTTGTCACAAGTTGTCAAGATTCACTTAATCTTTCACCAAACTTTGAAATCTTGCACAAGTTTTCAAGAAATTTCACTTTAGAACAAGATTAGGTTTTAGGCAAACTCACTGTACCGTTATTGCTCCATATTTTGAAGCAACTTGAGTTTCTGCACTTCTTCTTGAAAATCTACACCAGATCTTAGAAATCTGTTTCAAAACTACAATGAATCTGCACTCAGCATAGCACTTTGCAACTCTGCAATAGAAATCTGAGAACTCTGCACAATCATCTGAATACTCTGCACAACAATCTGAATACTCTGCACAACAATATGAATATTCTGCACAGTAATTCTGAAAACTCTACACAACAACCTTGATTTTTTGGACCACAATCTTCTTCTTGCAATGCTTCTCGAAGAACTCAAGATTTGGGAATCTAGGATTTGATCTTAAAGAAATTAGGCCTTATTAACACAAGTTTCATTGATAATCTTGTCAAAACAAGAAATTAGCAAATGTACAAATTGTGTAATCAATTTTGAAAATGATTAATACTAATCTTGATCAAGCAAATGCATTTTAGAAAATTGAGTTAACAATAATTTAAAAATGATTAATCTCCTAATCAAAGCATTAAGATCTAAGCCTAGAGCTCTGATACCAAGGAAGGAAACTTTGATACCAATGAAAGAAAGGTTCATTTAGATTAGCCTCTAAGGATTAGCCTAATTAGCTTGGATTAGGAAAAGCTAGAGAGATTAGTACTAAGCAATATGGAAAGTAAGGTCTCAAAAGATCATAAGGTTTCAAAAAGTTTTATACTCCTAGAGCACATGCCTTTTATAGTCCCAAGGCCCATGTGCCCTAATCCCACATGTAAATGACCCTATGCCCATGTACCTAGGCCCATCCCATGTGCATGTACATTGCAGGTACCTTCTAAGAACACTTTGCTACACACACACACACACACACACATATATATATATATATATTATTATATAAATATATATATATTTATTATATATATATATATATATTATATACATATTTTTCTATATTATATTTATTTTAATTTAAATGCATTATGATTCTTCTATGATAAATATATATATTTATTATATAACATATATATATAAATATTTATAAACTTATTATAAATCTAGTATAAAAAAATTCTTTTATATATTTATATACATATTTACTATCTAAATATATTTTTAGTATATATTAAACACATAATATTATATTAGAAATTTTCTTATTATATAAATATATATTTATTTACATATTAAACATATGCTATCATATTAAATTTTCTCTTTTTATATAAGTATATATTTATCTACATAATAAATATATAAGTTTATATTTACTATACATTTATTATATTAAATATTTTTAATCTATTATATATATATATTTACATACACACACGCACGCACGCACGCACGCACATACATACATACATACATACATACATACATATATACATATATATATATATATATATATATATATATATATATATATATATATAGTATATGTGTGTGTGTGTGTGTGAGCGTATGTGTGTATATCTTTTATTATACTAAATATGTTTATTTATTTATGTAAGTGTTTATATATATGTGTATATGTATATATAATATAAATATTTTTTTCATAATAAATATTTAATTATTATACAAAAATAAAGATAAAAATTATATGTATGCATGTATGTATGTATGTATATGTGTGTATGTGTGTGTGTGTTTATATATATAAGAAACTCATTCAATGAGCAAATGACTTGATGGTGAAAACTAATTGTGAGCCCCAATGCATCTAGGGTTGTGGAAAAAAACCGTTCCTTTTAAAAAGTTTAAAAATGTGAAACTCTCATGTCTATATGTATATGTATATATATATACATATACATATATATATATATATATATATATATATATATATATATATATATATGAGACTCATTCAATGAGCAAATGACTTGATGGTGACAACTAATTGTGAGCTATAATGCATTTAGGCATGTGTAAAAAATATGTATAAAAATTTAAAAAAAATTCCTTTCTCCTTTATGTGAAAGGGCTCTCCTCCTCTTGCCAAGTGGCACTCTCCTTTGCTTGCCACATGGTAGGTTACAAATAAGTAATAGTAGAAGTATAGATATAGATATAGATTTCATGGCTCAAATGGAGGTTACAATTTGTCTTAAACTTGAATTCAGAGATTCAAATATTTAACATTTATGTTATAAAACCCGTTAATTTATGCATTTTTGTAATAGAAATCGGTTGAACTTGAAGGTCATCCTCTTTTCCACTAGTTAGAAAAAAAAAGGTGACCTTCAAGTTTATTTATGAAATTGGTTTCGGTGGTGCGAATGCACGTTGATAGACTTTGGTCTAGATTCCATGTGGCATCACCTCGTCAACGTGGCGGTGACGAAAGGCACGTGCATGCCTATGCACATGTGGCAAGAACATATCAAATAACTAAATTAGTTGCACACAAGGCTTTTATGTTGAATTGCACATTGGACCATTAGTGATCTAAAGTGCACTACGTTTTAGTGTACTGGTGTTGACCATCCGTTTGTGAACTTAGAAATTTCTTGAGATCTATTAATGACTAACAACCAAAAAAAAAAGTCACTGAAAGGGTGAATGGTCTAGTTTCTACAAAGCAAGTAGTCCAAAATGTACCACCATATCTAGCCCAACAAAATGGTGCACAAATCATGAAGGGGATCATGGAAGTGCCCCATTTATGAAGAAGGTCATGGAAGTGCAACCTCCCCATTTCATGTGGGGTGATTAGAACGATAGTGGTTTTTTTTTCCTTTGCGAGAGATGGTTCATTTCTTTAATCACTATTGGATAGACTCCAAGTGGTCAAATCCTTTTTCCTTGGTAAAAGATTAAAATCGGAAGTATATAAAAACAAATCCATAAACCCAATTTGGTAATGTCGTGCAAATATATATTGAGTTATACACAAGAATCTACTTACTCATAAATAGGATAAAGCTTAATTAAAGAAACCCACTATATAAATACCAAAGTAACTAGTATGCATTGAGAAAAGAAATATTATTTTGGTAAGATTTTAAACATGTGCTTAATGTAAGCATGCACGTCCTATACCACATGACAAACCTAATTTCCTTTCTCTTGACCTTAATATCCCTGTTTTTTCATCATATATGTACTCGCCATTATACTTCTTGCTAGTAGTTGAAAGGCTTATGCAACCACAACATCTGATCGTTGAGAAAAAAACACAAGAAAGACCCGAACACACCCACTTTGCAATGCTCTCAAGGTTGAAGATCAGCATGGCAAACCTTTGCTTTGACAACTCACTACTGCCTTTCTGCATGGAAAGAGAGGAAGGTGATTGGTGTTAAAAAACTTTTCCCAACAAAAAAACACCCAAATGGGTTGTCAACAAAACGTGAAAAGAAGCTACAATGGGTTGTAAGAAAATGAGGAGGACGTCCTTGGGCTGCCCAACCGAATGTGAGAAAGAGTGCATATGACTTTTTTTAACTGCTCAAGGGGCATGTTCCTTGCTTGTACTAAGACCAAGTTTAATTGCATAGAACTCTTGCCTAAATAAGATCACTTGTTCACTCAATAAAGGTTCAAGGAAGCAACTATTCAAAGAAATAAACATTTCAAGCGAGAGAGAAATAGAGATTCCAAATTAAACTACCTACTCCTCCTTCCTAAGGAAAGCACATAAAATAAATAAGGCACTAGAGGCACACATCACCTTAGGGTATCTCCTTTTCCTTTTTCCTCTACAAGCTAAAGTGATCCATTATGCCTTAGAGTTCTACTTGAGCGCCACGGTTCATTTTCATTTGATGCCATGTTCTTAGAGAGAGAGATGGTATAAGGTGTCAAGTAACCCAAAGGCTATTGTTCTAGCTTATGTGCCAAGTTAGCAAATATTTTTGTTGCGTAACATAGTTATGCCGAAAAGAAAAAGATATGATGTAATCGAAGGCCCTCTTTTTTTGTGATGCATTCTAGTTTTGTTCTTTAAATTTGTCCTAGAAAAGAGCAATTATTACTCTTTTCATTGCACGGAACGCATCCTTGGTGAGCCGGCCATGGGCAGGTTTAACTTTCTTGGCACCAAATGTGGGAGATGTCCAAGCACATAAAATCTTCTTTCACACGTTCTTGCTTCTTCTTCCTAATACTGTTGGCACCCTTTGGCTTCAATTTTCTTTTCTCCGCACTTCCACCAGAGAAAAATAAGTTAAAAGTCCCTCTTGAGGCTGTTTATTTAAAGGACAATAAGTCTAGAACACACAGGTCAGGTAGAAGAGCACGCTACAAGCCCAAAATCAGAGGTGGCAACCCAAAAAAGCATGAACCAGAAAGAATAGGAAAGTCGTAGTTGGCAACAATACCCATCAATATCTGAGAAAGATCTGAATTAGTTCTGGCTCCACCTTGGCTGAGGGGCGCTCCTCTCTCTCTCTCTGGGCTTATACCTACCATTTGCATTCCCACAAATGAGACTCTCAAACTTGGGGATATGTTTACTGTGGTTGCGCGTGTGTGTATGACAAGCGCTGATGGTGGCGGTAACATCTTTTGTTTCAGCTGACATAAAAGCTGTATATAAGTATGGACTTTGATTGCATATTTTTTTTTAAAAGTATGGACTTCAATGGCATGTTCTTCACTCCCCTGACATGACTACCCATTATGGCCGCCCAATTCCTCAACCATGACTCCCCATTATAACCACCCAAATACATCTACATTCCTTAGCCATGACTGCACCGCATTATGGCCACCAAAATATATCTACACTCCCTAGCTATGAATCCTCAATCTCAGTTTGTCCAACAAGGAGTCTTACATAGTGTGTGGTAATCGCTGACTTTAGGGCCTTTCACATTCTCTCACAATATGCATTTATGAGCTTTTTTCAGCCGAGACTCCATAAACTTGATACACTAGCATAGCACATTTGTCCAACAAGGAGTCTTCTATTGTGTTCTTCTGTAGTACTCTCAATCTCAACTAGCTCTCCTCTAGTATATCCTTGTACGTGGTTGTAAAAAATACAACTACATTGCCTAGCCATGACTCCCCATTATGGCCACAAGAAGAAAACTAAATGGTAGTATCTTTTATTCATTGTATATCTACACTTACTTGTCGGGGATCGAATAGTGGGGGAGGTGGGGGAATAGATGCTTTGGAGGAGGTGCACAGTCACCTTCGCCTATGGCGACGACAAGCGACATACCCGAGGAGGGTGGGATGGTTTACTATACCTTAGATGAGGAGGGAAGGCCTTATATGGATGACATGGGATGGAGGGTTTATTATACCTTCTATCATTTAGTGAACCATTAAACCTATAAGGATGCCTTCAAACCATGAGAAGAACAAAAGGACAAAGACTTCATGTATGTAGTTTAGTGCATGCATGAGTGGTTTCCAAAGCCACCGGGGGTGTGCGAAAGAGGGAAAACAAATGCCTACCAAAACTGAACCATTAAGGACTGGAAGAAGGTGAAGAAGGAAGCCACGGAGGGTACTCAACACCCTCAACAAAAGGGGGTGCACGCAAGTCGATTGGCTAAAGTATGGTACGACAAAGTATGGATCCAGAGGAAAGGCACGGTGGCTCGCATGATTTTTAAGTTTTCTCTTTGCCATTTTTTGTAAGAAAGGGTAACATGTCACCTCCCAACGTCTGGGGGAGAATCTGTAAGCACCACAATGAAGCGGACACTTTTGAGTGGCTCATAAGCCATGGGGTAGTCACTGAAACAAATATCCAATGAGCTCGGCAGGGTAACTTGGTGAGACAATTTTAAATAATCACCCAACTTGTTTTGCTTGTTGGCTAATGTGTTTGCATTGTATCACTATTTAATGCAGGAAGACAAGAATGTTGAAAGTGACGGTGATGATGAAGGTAGTGGTGCACGTGGTGAAGATGCGGGCAAAGATGAACATGAAGACGCACCACAATAAATTAATTTAATTAGTGATGTGTCTTTATTTGTTTTTGGGACATCAACACTTTGTGTATTTTGCAATTTGTATATAATTTGCAAGCAATAAAAACCGTGACATTACTTTTTTTGTGTGTTTTAAGTGTCTTTAAATTATGTGATTTTTTATTTAAAAAAGGGGGGACAAAAAATGGGTTAGATATGTCACATATCTCACCCATTATGTCCCCCCTTTTTTGCAAATAGTACACGGCTATACAGTCTATTGTGAGCCTGGCCATATGTGCCACTATACATGCTGTTGTAAGCCCAGCTATATGCATGGCTATACGTGTTCCTGTTAAGCACGACTATACGTGCGGTTCAAACGTGTTCCTGTTAAGCACGACTATACGTGCGGTTCATACGTGTTGCTGTAAGCCCGGCTATACGTGCTACTATAAGCCCGGTTATATGCACGGATATACGTATTGTTGTAAGCCTGGCTATACACACCATTATTCGTGTGGTTATTTGAGTGGCTGTAGCAGCATACATAGCCGCGCATATAGTCGAGTGAATGTTTTTTTCTATTTTTAGATCCTTTGAGATTTCAATGGCTCTTCACACAAGTGTATTCTTTGTTTGTTGTAGTGGATGCTAAATTTGATGCATCTATGATGTGGCAGATCTTCACATCCATGTGGAAGGTATAATTTGGCAACTCTTCACATGTATGTGTAAGACCTCAAAAATGGCATATCCACACACTCATGAATTTGTGCATGCATGTGTTTATGTATGCATGCTATGCTATGTGGATGTGTATTCTATGTGCATGGGTTTATGTATGCATACACATGTGTGTGCATGCATATGCCAGTGTGGATGTATATTCTACGTATGTGCATGCATATGCCATGTGGATGTGTATTCTACGTGTGCATGCATATGCTATGTGGATGTGTATTCTACGTGCATGGCTTTATGTACATATACACGTGTGTTCATGCATATGCTATGTGGATATATATTCTACGTATGTGTTATATTTATGTGCATGTGTGTTCTATGTATTTGTGTTTTATGTGTGTATGCATGTGTTCTCGATGCAAAAATGTGTGTAGAGCACTTTACACCGGCAAGGAATCGACCAGCGGAAGGTTGGTCTAGCCCACTCATTCATATTAAATTGCACGTTGAACCATTAGTAGTCCAAAGTGCACTACATTTTAGCGTACTCGTGTTCATTGACATGAAAAATAAATAAATTGTTGCACACGACCTTGGCAAAAAGGGTGAATAGTCTAGTTTTTACAAAGCAAGTAGCCAAAAATGTACAACCATATCGAGCCCAACCAAATGGTGTGCAAATCATGAAGGGGCTCATGGAAGTGCAACTTCCCTTATAATGTGGGATGATTAGAACAATAGTGGCTTTTTTCCCTTTGCGAGAGAGGGTTCATTTCTTTAATCACTGCCCTTATGGAGTGAGGGGGAGGGTGATCACCATTGGATAGACTCCAAGTGGTCAAATCCTTTTTTTTGTCATTAGAAGATTGAAATCCCAAGTATATAAAAACAAATCCATAAGCCCAATTTCGTAATGTAGTGCAAATAGATATTGAGTTATACACAAGATGCTTACTCATAAAGAGGAGAAAGCTTAAAAGCAACCCAGTATATAAATGCCAAAGTAGTATGCATTGAAAAATAATTATTTTTGGCAAGGTTTTAAATCGTTATTTAACTTAAATTACAGTTTTAGAGAATGTGAGTTGGCTTTCTGGGCATGAAGCAAAGATAGTTGAAAACTTTTGAGAAGCAAAACAATGTCAAGATCATGAATCTATCCCATCTTGTAATAAATCCATATGTGCTACTTCATCAATGTCTATATCTAATGGAAGCTCAATGAAAAGATGGGGTTCTATATCACTATCATGATCCAATGAAGCATTGTCATGATTGATAGGTGACTCATCATCTTCATCCGATTGATGTTCCTCATGCTCTTCATCAGCCCCATCCAAAATGTTTTCTTTATCATCTTCTTCTAATGAGCCGATTTGAGGTAGTACTTTGCACCTTATCCAGAGATTCGGCCTCGACATCTTAATCTTGAAAGATATGTTTTGAACGAGGGGAAACTTGTATAACATACCACCACTTTGGATCAATTCGATTAGCAGCCTAATATCATAAAGCAAAGAGGTTACACTTTTATTATACTACGTCAAGATTTAATTTGGGATTGGTTGGTTACTAACCTGTTGATAGTGTTGAGGTAGTACGAATCATTACAAAACTTGGTGGAATCAATTTGGAAGGAGTAGATGCTTTATCGGAATCAATTTGGAAGGAGTAGATGCTTTATCGGAGTCGATCGTTGACGTAGATGGTAGGTCATTATGTAGAGGGGCTTTTGTGTGAAACCAATCTCTACCTCTCATCACAAGTGGTGAGACATCATGTGGCACGTACTTGGGATGTGAAGAAGGGAGAAATCAATTATGTTTGTCATACACCACCTTCTTAAGTGTAGAAGGTCTTTCTGAAACAAGTGATGGTCTGCAAATCGGACATGCAAGATGTCCAAAGGTTGTTAAACTTATTTTAATTGAGATTATTGAGATAGAGATATAAACTTAAAGTTTAAATTAGGCTAAACTCTTAGCATATAAGGTTCAAGTAGGTACCTGAGCACTCCAAGAACCCGGGATAGTCATGTATCGTCCAAAGAAAAACTCCTTTCACCTTCGCCTCATGGCTATTTATTGGCCTTGAAACGTCATGTACTTTGATACCTCGCTATAGTGTCTCAAGATCCTTAATCTAAGGCTTGCAGTGCACATCCATGTTTTCCACCTTATACTTGCTTGGTAGAAGGAGAACAAGCATGATATGACTTTTCTCGATTACCACCCATGATGTGGACTTGAAGCCAAATGGGTTAACACCATCCATGCCCAAGCGAAGACATAAGTGACGAGACTCATCTTTTTCCATGCCAGTGAATCAGCTCTACAATCCTCATGATGCCATCGGTCGAGCGATGAGTAGCATGCCATGTCATGAGTTCTGTAATCCCCTTACATTTAAACATGTGTTGCATGCGAGGAATGATAGGGAAGTGTCTCAAAACCTTTTAGGGAACTTTATCACCTGGAAATCATCCCTATAGAGCGGGTCTCCCCACTTTATCACATTGTAAACATTGTGTTGCATCTTTACTAACCCCTCTAAATAGCATGCAATCATTGGGACATACATGTATTTTTGTGTAATACATACCTAGCATAGAGAACATTTTATGACACCCATCTCGTGAGTTCGGTAATAGATTTTGAGGGGAAAGAATCTTCTTGAGAAGCCTACAACATAAGGCAAGAAATCATATGTCAAAATATTAGCAAGGAGAGTATATAGAACATGAAATATTTTCAATAGAATGAGGCGCGCGGCCTTACTGAAGAAGACTTGTGAAACTTGCATCACTCCATCCATAAGTTGTTTTCAAGTTCAATAGCTCCAAGTTTGCTTGCAGTTTGGAGTACGAACATCCCTCATACAAAGGTGTGCTTGCCTCTCTCTGCAAGGTTTCCTCCTCTTGTGACATTGGAGCCCTCTCTCACTATCATCTATGACCTCCCATCCAAAGAAGTCATTCACCATGTCGTCCATGATGAGATTCGCTTCCTCCTCATGTGGCAATGGTGGAGGCACATCATTCATTGGTTGGGAAAGATGAGTCTCAGCCATGCTTTCCATATAAGCCTTGCTACCTTCCACACTCTACCCCCATCAATGAATGGTGTGGCATGTTACCTAGAACTCTCCTATGGTTCTCCTCTATGTCATCATCCGCACTTGGTTGTGCTGTTGCCTCATGAAGGCCATATGTTCAAACATTATCAATTGTTATATGACATTGTCGCATATATTGGGTCTTGCATCGATCACACACAAATCGAATTTTTTCTCTCAACCATGCCTTGGATCCAACTTTTGGCCCTTGATGATCACTCTCAGACATCTTTAACCTAGCCAAAATTGATTTAGGGTTCATACAAAACACACAACAACATCCAGTACTGCAAACAAAAATTTATCCAGGTTTTTGCTCAGCGACCACAGCAACGTTTTTTCACTGCACACAAACAGTAGCGAAAATACGCTACTCAGTGAAATTTCGCTGCTCACAGAGCAGGCGAGTTGCAAAATTGTGACTCCCACCTATATCGCCTACCGATGGGTGTCCATACCTACCTGCTTTCCTATTGTTGCACATGCACAGCCTACGCCTACAACCTGCGTTTTCCTCCCACCTCAACTCATCCCTCAAGGGTGTTGGATCAATCAAGTCTCCCTCTCCAAGGTAAGCACTTCTTTCTTTCTTCCCTCTTTCATGGTTTCATGTCTTCTTCCAAGCTTTCATGGAAAGCTTGGAAATAGTTATATGTGAGCTTCTCTCCCTTACCCTCTTTTTCCTCTCCCTTTCCCTAACCCTAGCCTTATGCATAAAGCTCTAATAGAGATCTTTGATGGAGAGCTCTCCATCAAAGCTTTCTATTAAGCATTCTATGCATTATACTAGGGTTTAGGCTTCACATAAACTAGTTTTTCCATTCACTTATACATTAAGAGTAGGGTTTAGGGTGCTCACCTCTTTTTTATCTTATTCTTCTTGCTTACTAATGTGTTAATGAGGACCAATTTTTTATTTATTATGTTTCTTTTTTGTACAATTATTCAAGTGAGCAAGGTTTTGGGCATAGCCTCTCATACATTAAGCCCTCTTCTTCACTTGCACTTCTTGTCTTTGTGTTTTTGCATCCTTGGGTGCCGGGGATTAGGGTTAGGTCAATAGGCTAGGGCTATACATAAGGGACATGTATAAGAGCTAGGCTATGCATAGCCCTCTTTATGCTTAGCCCTTTATTCATAGCCCACTTTATGCATAGGGATATGCATAAGGGACATGTATAGCCCTCTTTATGCATAAGGGCTATGCATAGCCCTCTTTATGCATAGGGCTATGCATAAGCCCTGTGCATAGTCCTCTTTATGCACAGGGCTTTATGCATAGGGCTTATGCATAAGGACTAGGCTATGCATAGACCTCTTATGCATAGCCCTCTTTATGCATAGCCCTCTTTATGCAATGGCCCTCTTATGCAATAGGGCTTATGCATAGGTCTTATACATAGGGCTTATGCATAGGCCTTATGCAATAGGGCTTATGCATAGGCCTTATGAACTAATGTTTTGATTTATTATGATAATCTTTTGTAGATCTATTCAAGTGAACGACCTCCAAGGGCATAGGCCACGCATACGGTTCATACGGATTTGGCAAGTAGAGGTAAGCCCTCTTTGTTTATGCTTCTTCTCTTTGTGTTTTTAACCCTTGGGTACCAGGGATTAGGTTTAGGTCAAGAGCCTATAAGTCCTATATGCATATGGGCTATGCATAAGGCTTATGCATAAGGCCGTATGCATAGGCTGTGTGCCGTATGCATAGGCCATATGCATAGACCTTGTGCAAAGGCTTACGAATAAGGCCTATGCATATAGCCTATGCATAGAACTTATGCATATAGGTCGTATGCCGTATGGATAGGCCATGCATAAGCCATATGCATATGCCGTATGCATACGACTGATGCATAGGCCATATGCATAGGTTGTATGCATAGGGCCTATACAAATGGCCTATACATACGGCCTATGCAAATGGTCTATACATACGGCCTATGCATAGGTCGTATGCATATGGCCTTTGCATAGGCCTTATGCTGCATAGGCTTATACATACGGCCTATGCATAGGGCTTATGCATACGGTGTCAGGCAAAAATCTGAGAGGTGTTTTGAGTCTGTGTACATATGGTGTGCATGGTATGCGAATAAGCTTTGCCCTGAATGCCCTGGCAAATGTATAGAGTGGGTGGCTTTATGTTTTTTTTACGAGCTCTTGGTGATGCCCTTACGTGAAAGTATTACGGGAACCCCAAATGTGATGATGGTTGGTCAATCTGGGCTGATTCTGGATGCAGAGATGGCGCTCCATTTTTAGCAAGCATGTGATGATGATAGGCAGTGCATGGTACCGACTGCAATGGTCGGGTTTTGGTAAGTTATGATGCTGCTGATTATACGAGCTGTGGGCAAATATTGCATAGTTTTGGAAAGTCGTGTGGGCGTCGCATGTTCAGATGAAGTAAGCTAATGAGAGGGTGATTGTGGCCATCTATTTCAAGCTTTAAAATAAGGAATATAATGAATTAACGTGGCCAATAATTTTGGAGACCACGTGGAAGCCTTGTTTTGCTGCCAGCACATCTGGCCGCCTCGTAGAAACGAGACGCCTTGTTTTGGAGGTCTCTTGGGTGGCTGTGCAGAGCTAACGGCAAAGACAGAAGGAGCCGCTGAGGGTTAGCTGGGGAGCCGCCTGTGTGAAGCGAAGGGGCTGCAGTGGTCGCCTGGAGAGAAGGGCTCTCGGGTGAGCGTCTAGACGCAAAGGGCAGTAGCCGCCCGCGCAGGTGCTAAGGATGGCAAGCAACGTTGATGGGCTCTGGGTTTGAGACCTCTGGAGTGATCGAGGAGAGCAAAGAGAAGGGGCTGGCATCAACTGGAGGGGGACTGGAGGCCACCTTTGAAGTGGATACTGAAACTGCTGGGGCTGGCGATGGTTGGGGGTCGCCGATGGTAGCGACCAGAGAGGCGAGGAAGGTAGCCGCCTTGTACCAGGAAAAGCTTCTCGGACCAGTATGGGAGTCACTAGAAGGGTCATTGTGTGAAGAGGTTGACTGGCCGTCGTGGAGAAGAAAGGTGACTGGCACGTAAAGCAGCTGCAGAGGTGGTTGGTAGTGCTGAAGCCTGGCGGGAGATGGGCTGGTGAGGACTGTTGCCGGATACAGGGAGTGAGGTGTTCAGGGAGGACAGGCATGGCTGGTAGGCCACCTTTGTGACAATTGGTCGTGTTGACAGCTGGGCTGCTGGTCGTGACACAGAGAGAGAGAGCTATACTGAAGTCGAGGGTTGCTGGTGGGGCACTCTTTGAAGAGAGAGAAGTGGCCGGTTTTTGTGTGGGCTGCTGGTCGTGACACAGAGAGAGAGAGCTACTGAAGTCGAGGGTTGCTGGTGGGGCACTCTCTGAAGAGAGAGAAGTGGCCGATTTTTGTGTGGGTGACGATTGCAGCAAGCAGAGAGTACAGTGCAGAGACTGGGAGAGAGGCTTGGTTGTCAGATGCAAGGGTGAATGGCAGTAAATCCAAGCCAGAGTCTTGGTTTTTGGTGTAATTGCTGAGTTTGTTTGAAGTGTGATGAAGATGGGACTGGATTTCCCAAAGTTTTATGGTGTTGATGGTGCTATGTATGTTTTGCTAGATGATCAATTGTCTATCGTGGTTTTGAGCTGTCTTTCTGGTGTGGGTGGGTGGTGAACAGTGAGAAGTGTTCCAGCCGGTGTGGCTGGTGGTGCCCCCGTTCTTCCTGGTGTTTTATCAAAGTTTGGGAGGTGAAGGGCTATAGAGGCATGGTCTTTTTTTTCTTTTTTTTCACCTGACACGCTTTCTGGTGCCCCCACTGAGGAGAGCTCAGGTATTTCTCTTGCGAGGGTGTATGCCCCAGAGTAAGAGATTGAAGGAAGGTGTTTCCACCACCAGCCGCGCTGGTGCCCCCGTTCGTGGTGTTTTATCAAAGTTTGGGAGGTGAAGGGCTATAGAGGCATGGTCTTTTTTTTTTCTTTTTTTCACCTCACATGCTTTCTGGTGCCCCCACTGAGGAGAGCTCAGGTATTTCTCTTGCGAGGGTGTATGCCCCCCAGAGTAAGAAGGAAGGTGTTTCCAGTTTTTTTCTTTGATTTGAAGGTGAAGCTTGGGGATTAAAATGATGTTGTATCCAGAGTTTTTTGGTGGTCCTAAATGAAGATGTAGCATATTTTCTTGAAAGAATGGAGGTTGCATGCATAAGCAATCACATCAATGAGCCAGCACAGGTATTGCGGTTTGCTGAATATATGTTTGAAGGGAGATGCGAGGATTTGGTACAGAGCTTATGAGGACTCATTGAAGGATGCTGAGCCACGCATTCCAATGACTGAGGATTGATTGAAGACTCACTTTTGAACAGGTTCAAGAAGGTTGAGGATCCAGATAGAGTTTGGCATGAAGTGCAGGGGTTGACACAGGGTGAATTGGAGCCAATTGATGATTATGTGAAGAAATTCTCTTTGCTGTGGGAGACTTTATGCAGGGCTTTGGGGGAGGATCAAGTACCTCTGGACATGATGAAGAAGGATCGTTTTATTGCAGGATTGAAGGGAGGCATTCGTTGGAAGGTTGAGTTAAAGAAGCCCAGATCTTATGAGGATGCGGTGGAGATAGCCAAATCAAAGGATTGGAAATTGCAACGGATGAACCAGCTGGGGATGGTTCTAGTGGCAGTAAGGCCTGAAATTAGAAGGGTAGAAGCGGTACCGATGAGAACCGTGCTAGAAAGAGTGCAACCGATAGAAGCTCAGGTGAATAATGTCACACCACAGGGGACAAAGGTAGCAACCACAGCTGTTACAGCTTCTGATGAAGGGCTTAAACACGACATGAGGCAAATGCTAGATTGTATGAAGAATCTGAGTTTGAAAATGATGGAGAACACAGGTGGTGGACGTGGCCGAGGCAGAGGCTATAATAAGGAAGGGGTTGAAGGTCGGACAGCAGGCTATGGAAATGGTCGTGGTTTTGGCAGGGGTAGACGGTTTATTCCTACATGTTGGAATTGTGGTGAACTTGGACATCTAAGTACAGACTGTGATAAGCCTCAGCGACTGGGGGGTGATATGTATCCCTTACCCTCTCAGATTCCCAATAGGGCAAATAATTATGGAATTGAAATTAAAGGTGAAGCAGGGACCAATGGGTTGACAAATGAGGAGAAAGGTAAAACTAAGGTGATAGATGGTCACCCTTGAGAAGACGAAGGAGACAAAAGCTGATGTAATGCCTTTGGGGAAACGGATGCCACAGGAAAGGGAAAGCAAGGATGCTGTAGGGTCCAGCAAGAAGAAAGGTAGAGTGAAAGGAGGGGATGTAAAGGGCAAGCGAAAGCAAAAGTGTGAGAAGTGTTCCAGTGATTGATTTTCCACTAGGGGTTGGGCAGAAAAGCTACAATTTGCAAGAGGACATGGCTGGAAGGAAAGCTAATATTACTTTTGGGCAATTGATAGAATAAGCTCCCAAATTGAAGCGTTAGTGGAAAATACTTGTGAATCCGAGAGAGAAGGAACCTGCCAAAGGGATAGTGACTGTTTTATCTATTGAGGAGTTGCCTGATATATGTCCTGTGGTGGTATAAAGGGAAGAATCTGGGAGAGGCATATATAGATGGTGGTGCACAAATTTGTGTAATCACATTAGCAGCTGTGGAAAGGCTTGGTCTTAATATTACTGAAGCGTCTGGTTTCCGTATTCGGTTGGCCAATCACCAGAAGGTCAAATGCTTAGGTATGATCAACGAGTTAGAATTGCAGGCTTTTGATGTAAAGGTGCTTGTGGATTGTCATGTTATGCCAGCAGGAATGGGTGCATTCCCCATCATTTTAGGAAGACCATGGCTGAGAGCGGTGAAGGCTATTCAAGATTGGAGGAAAGGGGTCATTACTTTGTGTGACAGGCGAGGGGATAAAAAGCAGTTTAATATGGATAATCAGAAGCCTGTTGATGATGAAGAGGAAAGTGAAGCTGATTCGAGTGTTGGTGACACCACTAGTAGCACCACTACTAGTGAGGGAACAGAAGACACTTCATCCAGTGAGGAGGATGCAGACATGGATGCCTTGGTTATTGATGAGAAAGTGCTCGGTGATGAGGTTGCCCATGAATTTCTTGTTGGCCTTGATAAAGATGAGCATACAGGGATTGAGGTGGATGCTTTGACAATGGTGCCTTTTGAAGGGGAGTTTGTTTTGCCGATAGTGGTTGGCTTTAATGATGATGCTTCTTATGTTAATGGACAAGAGAGTTCTTTGGGGCAACAGGTTATAGAGTTTTGTTCTTTGGGTTGTGCACAGCAGGTCTTTCCTGATGAAGCTTTCATCAGTTATTACCCTCAGTAGGAATTGCTTCATTGGTTCTCTAATAATGGTGTTGGCTACATCAGTGATTTTGGAGTTGAGATGAGGCAGGATGGTATGTATGTCAGGAGCTTTGTTTCCAGAAATTCTTATGTTATGTTGTGGGATGTGGGATGGCAAATTATGCCTTGGAAAGTTGACAGTATTTCTTTGATGACATGGAATAGAGATGTTTTGGTTACCTTGTATGATGCTCGGAGGGAAATATGCTTTTTGCTGCTGATCATGAATGATTCAGCAGGCTAGGGGTTGGGCAAAGTATGTCAGGCAAAAATCTGAGAGGTGTTTTGAGTCTGTGTACATATGGTGTGCATGGTATGCGAATAAGCTTTGCCTTGAATGCCCTGGCAAATGTACAGAGTGGGTGGCTTTATGTTTTTTTTACGAGCACTTGGTGATGCCCTTACGTGAAAGTATTACGGGAACCCCGAATGTGATGATGGTTGGTCAATCTGGGCTGATTCTGGATGTAGAGATGACGCTCCATTTTTAGCAAGCATGTGATGATGATAGGCAGTGCATGGTACCGACTACAATGGTCAGGTTTTGGTAAGTTATGATGCTGTTGATTATACGAGCTGTGGGCAGATATTGCATAGTTTTAGAAAGTTGTGTGGGCGCCGCATGTTCAGATGAAGCAAGCTAATGAGAGGGTGATTGTGGCCATCTAATTGAAGATTTAAAATAAAGAATATAATGAATTAACGTGGCCAATAATTTTGGAGACCACGTGGAAGCCTTGTTTTGCTGCCAGCACATCATCTAGAGGGTTGGTGAAGACGGGAAAGGCTCGTAGAAATGGGACGCCTTGTTTCTCTTGGGTGGCTGTGCAGAGCTAACGGCAAAGACAGAAGGAGCTGTCGAGGGTTAGCTGGGGAGCCGCCTATGTGAAGCAAAGGGGCTGCAGTGGCCGCCTGGAGAGAAGGGCTCTCGGGTGAGCGTCCAGGCACAAAGGGCAGTAGCCGCAGGTGCTAAGGATGGCAAGAAACGTTGATGGGATCTGGGTTTGAGACCTCTAGAAAAATCGAGGAGAGCGAAGAGAAGGGGCTGGCATCAACTGGAGGCGGCCTTTGAAGTGGATACTGAAGCTACTGGTTGGCAATGGTTGGGGGTCGCCGATGGTAGCGACCAGAGAGGCGAGGAAAGAAGGTAGCCGCCTTGTACCAGGAAAAGCTTCTCGGCCCAGTATGGGAGTCACTAGAAGGGTCGTTGTGTGAAGAGGTTGACTGGCCACCGTGGAGAAGAAAGGTGACTGGCACGTAAAGCAGCTGCTGCTGCAGAGGTGGCTGGTAGTGCTGAAGCCTGGCGGGAGACGGGCTGGTGAGGACTGTTGCCGGATACAGGGAGTGAGGTGTGTAGGGACAGGCGTGGCTGGTAGGCCACCTTTCTGACAATTGGTCGTGTTGAGAGCTGGGCTGCTGGTCGTGACACAGAGAGAGAGAGATGCTGAAGTCGAGGGTTGCTGGTGGGGCACCGTCTGAAGAGAGAGAAGTGGCCGGTTTTTGTGTGGGTGACGACTGCAGGCAGAGAGTACAGTGCAGAGACCAGGAGAGAGGCTTGGTTCTCAGACGCAAGGGTGAATTCCCTTGGCAGTAAATCCAAGCCAAAGTGTAGGTTTTTGGTGTAATTGCTGAGTTTGTTTGAAGTGTGATGAAGATGGGACTAGATTTCCCAAAGTTTTATGGTGTTGATGGTGCTATGTATGTTTTGCTAGATGATCAATTGTCTATCGTGGTTTTGAGCTGTCTTTCTGGTGTGGGTGGGTGGTGAACAATGAGAAGTGTTCCAGCCGGTGGGCTGGTGGTGTCCCCGTTCGTGGTGTTTTATCAAAGTTTGGGAGGTGAAGGGCTATAGAGGCATGGTCTTTTTTTCTTTTTTTCACCTCACAACGGCATACAGCCTATGTGAAAAGATGCAGGGGGGAAGAGAGCTTGAGCTCTTGCAAGTACACACACACACTCACAAAACCCTAATAGAGAACACACAAGGTGAGAGGCTGAAAATCTTCTTCTTCTTCACTCAACACTCAACACACCATATACAAGATAAGAGTACACAATAATATGAAAGGTACTCAACCAATACATACACGGGTTCTCTATAGTGTGAACCCGACTAAATGAGCTAGCGCTATAACTATGCCAGTCTCTAGAATGGCTGTCACATAGCCTGTCATCCCACTGGCCGCATATCACCCAAGATCTCACCAACCATGCCAGTGGTGTAAGTGTGGGGCCTATCCCCCAGGCGGGTCATCAGTGTCCACTGCCTCACTAGACGAGCTCGATATCTCAACACTCCCCCTCGAGCTTAACTCCATCTCATGTACACCAAGCGAAGCCCTGAATCTACAGAGCTTCTCTGTACCCAATGCTTTGGTGAAGATGTCAGCTACCTGATTCTCTGTGCTGACATAAACAAGGTCAAGGTCTCTTGCCTAGACCTTCTCTCTGACGAAATGGTAGTGGAACTCTATATGCTTCGTGCGAGCATGAAATACTGGGTTCCTGGCCAACTGTATACTGCTAATGTTGTCACAAAAAATGACAACTTGTCTATCCACTGATAGACCCAAATCTGCAAGTAGCTTTCTCAACCAAGCTACCTCACATGCTGCCATAGCAGCTCCTCTGTACTTAGCCTCTGTACTCGATAGAGCAGGCTGCTTCTTGCTGCTCCAAGTCACAGCTGCACTCCCCAAAGAAAACATGAATCCACTGGTAGATCTTCTATCTGAGATACTACCAGCCCAATCAGCATCTGTGTCCCATGTACACATATCTCTGTCCCAGTCTCATAGAATAGTCCACAATGCAAAGTAGACTTCACATACCTCAGTATGTGTCTCACTGCATCCAAATGCGGTTTCCGTGGAACCTGCATAAACTGACTCACCACCCCAACAGCATAGCTCAAATCTGGTTTGGTGATCGTCATGTAGATCAAACTTCCTACTATACGCCTATACATAGTAGGATCCTCCAAGATCTCTCCCGAATCTACACTCAACTTGCCATTCTGATCCAATGGCACAGAAATAGGCTTACAGCATGTCATACCATACTTGGACAACATGTCCAAGCCATACTGTCTCTGCAGTAATCCAATACCATGTGGTGACCTAATCACCTCAATGCCCAAGAAATATCTGAGCTTCCCCAGATCCTTCATCTCGAACTTCTGTCTAAGCAAGATCTTTACATCAAAGATCTCTGCATCATGGTCCCCCGTAATGATCAAGTCATCTACATAGATGACAACAAGCACAACCCCTCTATCACCATGTCTCACATATAGCGAGAAATCTGCATTGGCTACATGAAAGCCAATAGTGACAAGATATTCAAAAATCTTGTCAGACCATGCTCTTGGTGCTTGTTTTAAGCCATACAAGGCTTTCTTCAACCTGCAAACATGCTCGAGGTGACCCACATCCTCATAACCAGGTGGCTGCAACATAACCAGGTGGCTGCAACATATACACCTCTTCTTGCAAATCCCCATGCAAGAATGCATTCTTTACATCCATCTGATGTAAAGACCATTGCTTTGACGCAGCCACTGCTATCACAACTCTCACTGTTGCCATCTTGGCAACTGGGCTGAAAGTTTCCTCATAATCAATCCCATATGTCTGCGCATATCCTTTGGCTACCAATCTAGCCTTGTACCTGTTTATGCTTCCATCACTGTTATGTTTAACTTTGTACACCCACTTGCATCCAATGGCTTTCTTGCCTTCAGGAAATTGCACTAAATCCCAAGTTTCATTTCCATATAGTGCATCCATCTCCTCATCCATAGCTTTCTCCCAACACACATTTCCAATAGCCTCATCAATGCATGTGGGCTCTACAACCTGCACAACCTTTGCCATATATGCATAGTGATGTGCCACATAACCATCATATGTAAATCTCTGCACAGGGTTCTTCACTCTCCCTGATCTTCACAGCTTTTCATTCATGGCTTCCATAGCCTTCTTTACACCAGGTGTTCTCATAGCTGGGATCCCAAGCTCCTCATCAAGGCTCATATCTGAGCCACTAGACTCTCCATCAACATGAGAATGCCCTGTAGAAATGTCAGGCATACCAAGGGGCTCAACCACTTTCTCTTTTTCTTTACGTGATGTACTAATCACATTTGCAGGACTGGTATTATGATGCAGCCTGCCACTCCATGGTCTATCAACAGACCCACTAGATGAGGACTCTCTTGGTCCACTCAAAGACTATGATTGCTGACCTGCATTCTGTGCAACCACACTTCCACTCACATCAGCCCTAACAGCTTCTTTTTCAACAACATACCAGCTACTCATCTCATCAAAGACAACATCCCTGCTTACCCTCAACTCACGTGTAGCAGGGTTATAACACCTGTATCCCTTTTGCTCAAGGGAGTATCCAATAAACACACATTTTTCAGCTTTTGGATCCAGCTTAGTTCTCAACTCATCTGGCACATGCACATATGCAATGCATCCAAAGACTTTCAGATGAGACAAATTTGGTTTTCTGCCGGTAAACCTCTCCTCTGGAGTTACATCATGTATGGCTGCAGTTGGAGTCCTGTTCATGATGTATACTGCTGTAGAAACAGCCTCAGCCCAATAGCTATGCAGCATATTATTCTCTTCCATCAATGCTCGCGCAATCTCAGCAATGTGCCTGTTTTTCCGCTCAGCAACTCCATTTTGCTGCGGAGTGTATCTGCATGTAAACTGTCTCCGAATACCATTCTTCTTCAAAAATTCAGAGAACTCATTAGAGAAGTACTCTCCCCCTCCATCTGACCTTAGGCACTTTACATATTTCCCTGTTTGCTTTTCAACCAAAACTCTGAAATTCTGAAAGTGAGTGAACACCTCACTCTTCTCCTTCATGAAATATACCCACACTTTCCTTGTGTGGTCATCAATGAAAGTCACATAATACCATTCTTCTTCAAAAATTCAGAGAACTCATTAGAGAAGTACTCTCCCCCTCCATCTGACCTTAGGCACTTTACATATTTCCCTGTTTGCTTTTCAACCAAAACTCTGAAATTCAGAAAACTGTCTCCGAATACCATTCTTCTTCAAAAATTTAGAGAACTCATTAGAGAAGTACTCTCCCCCTCCATCTGACCTTAGGCACTTTACATATTTCCCTGTTTGCTTTTCAACCAAAACTCAGAAATTCTGAAAGTGAGTGAACACCTCACTCTTCTCCTTCATGAAATATACCCACAATTTCCTTGTGTGGTCATCAATGAAAGTCACATAATACCTGCAGCCTCCCATAGATATGGTCTTCGTAGGACCCCATACATCTGAATGCACAACATCTAGTGCATTTCTGCTCACATATCTGTTATGTGGAAACACATGCTTTGTTTGCTTCCCAAATTGGCATGCTTCATATATTTTTTGCATACCTTCCACTTTAAATTTTGGCAGCCCTGTCACAATTCTGTTTGTCTGCATAGACTTCAATCTCTGCACATTTACATGTCCAATCCTTTTATGCCAAATGTCTGTGTCTGCAACAATTCCTGAACCATTTGCAAACATCGCAGCACTCATTTTACGCATGTCTACATTTAATGTAAACATTCTGCCCACTCTGTTGCCTTTTGCAACCAACCTGCACTTGTCTTTAAAGTCTTCAACATAACAACCATCAGGGTTACGAACCTCCAAACCCTACTCAATCATCTGGCCAACTGAAACGAGATTCTTTGTTATGTTGGGTACATGAAGTACATCTGCAAGGTACTTCACTTTGCCATCCTGCATAGACAATGGCACATCTCCAACATGGGCAATTGGATGAGCAGTGTCATCCCGTGTTTCCACAAAACCTAGTCTTTCCGGGTTTTTCATCTCCTTGAACCACTCCCCATGACTTGTCATGTGGTTCAAAGCACCTGAATCCACATACCATACATTATCTTTTTGTGCTGCATCAACATTTTTAGACATGGCATTCACGACATGCTGCATAACAAACAACCTTTCATTATCCTCATTATTTCTGCTTGAGGATGCATAGTTGTTTTGCTGCACTTTCCCATTTTGCATGTCAGCCTGCTTCTTATAACATTATGCCTGCACATGTCTAGGCTTACCACAATAATAGCATTCATGTGCATCATTATATTGCCTTTGCCAATTTCCACCACCTCTTTGACTCCCCCTACCTCTGAATTTGCCTCTTCCACCTGCGTGTTGTTGTTGTTGTTGTTGATTCTGGGACTGTTGTTGTTGTTGCTGCTCTGCTGGCCATAATTCTGATTACCTATTCGGCCACCTCCTTGACCACGTCCATGGCCTCCTCTACCTCGTCCTCTTCCTGAACTCGTGTAGAAGGCCTGTTGCTCTGAACTGTTTTTGCTTTGTGAAGACTGTTGGTCTTCACCTAAGCTCTTCTCTTCGATAATCAGCATAGACACCAAATTTGTAAAGTTGGGAATGTTTTCTTGAGTCTGAATGGACGTCTTGAACGCCTTGTATTGTGGCCCGAGACCACGTAGACAGACTTCCACCTTGTCACCATCATCCTACTGACACACCAATAGATGCAAGGAATTCCACAATACCCTTTATCTTCAGCGCATAGTCATTCACAGACATGCTCTTTTTCTCCACAGTATATTCATTCTTCAACTGTATCTTACGTGCCTTGGTATTTGTTTTATAGAGCTTTACCAAGGTGTCCCACGCCTCCTTGGGGGACTTGGCATCCTGAATGTGCCCAATCATGGTGTCCTGTATACTAATGGAGAGCCAATACATAACCTTCCTGGCTCCTTGGTTCCAGTCTTTAAACTCTTTCACATCTGTAGCAGTCGGATTTATATCCGCCGGTATCTCCGGTGCCTCTTCATGCTCACCTTCTATGTAGTCCCAATAGCCTTTTCCCATCAGGAAATTCGTCAACCTGAACCTCCAAGCATGGAAGTTATTCTTATCAAGCTTCTCAGCCACAATCTGGGTTATCCCATCATTTGACATCTTGCTAAACACACAATTTTACCAGAAACAGCACTCTGGTTTTTCTGCACAAACTGCCGTATTTTCTGCACAACGGTACTGTAGTACTCTCAAATGTCACAACCAGTGACTTCAATGTGCATACATATACCCAATGGCAACTGTAGACCTCTTTGCAGCACCCACAGTGTCTGCACAGTCAATCTGTCTTCCTGCAATTCTTAAAATAGAGTTCTGCAGAGAATCGATGACTTACCCGCCGCAGTGCTCGAAATCGCTTGCTTTCAGAAAAACGGAGGTCCAGACGCGCCCGAAACGTGTTTTCGGCCCTATAAATGAAGTCCGATAGGACAGTATAGTTTCCCTATAGCTTTACTCCAGCGAAGAAAGCTCCTCAATCAGAGATCGTTTGCCGGTGCCTCCCGTAGAGCTCCCGACAAGGGTGTAGTCACCAACACAAATAGGGAAGAGTAGTTGAAGCTCTTACCCTCGTACCGCTTCCTGTGGTTCTCTTGCTTGCAGCTCAGCCCTTAGCATGAACCAGGCTCTGATACCATGAAAAGATGCAGGGGGAAGAGAGCTTGAGCTCTTGCAAGTACACACACACACTCACAAAATCCTAATAGAGAACACACAAGGTGAGAGGCTGAAAATCTTCTTCTTCTTCACTCAACACTCAACACACCATATACAAGATAAGAGAACACAATAATATGAAAGGTACTCAACCAATACATACACGGGTTCTCTATAGTGTGAACCCAACTAAATGAGCTGGCGCTATAATTATGCTAGTCTCTAGAATGGCTGTCACACAGCCTGTCATCCCACTGGCCGCATATCACCCAAGATCTCACCAACCATGCCAGTGGTGTAAGTGTGGGGCCTCAGTGTCCACCGCCTCACTAGACGAGCTCGATATCTCAACACTATGCATACGGCCTATACATAGGACCTATGCATACGACCTATGCATAGGCCGTATGCCATATGCCGTATGCATAGGCCTTATGCAATAGCCCTATGCATAGGCCGTATACCATATGCATAGGCCTTATGCAATAGCCCTATGCATATGACTTATGCATCCTTATGCATATGGCTTATGCATATGGCCTTGTGCACAGGCCTATGCATAGGCCTTATGTATAGGCCGTATGCCATATGCATAGGCCCTATGCATACGGCTGTATGCATATGCCTATGCATAGGCCTTATACATAGGGTTTATGCCTATGCATAGGCCTTATACATAGGGTTTATGCATAGGGTTTATGCATATGGCCTCCTATATGCATATGGCATACGGCCTATGCCTATGTTATGGTTTATGCATAGAGATATGGGGCATTGTTATATGCCATCTAGAATGCTGCTTATGTCAATTTAGGAGTGGTTATCCGGCAACAAGTAGGTGGTTATAGTGGAGGGGGATCTCTTGATCTTCTCACTATTCTTCTCTTGCAGGAGTTGCCTTTGGATTTAATATTGGCGAGCATGTGGAAAGTCCTCAGAAGCTATCATCTAAAAAGAGGCACTGTCCACCCTGCTTGTCTAAGCAGTATCGTAGAAGGTCATAACAATGTCCTAATATCACGAGTTGTATTTTTTGTCTAAGCTTGTGTTGTTGTTTTTTCTTGGTTGGCTTGAAATTGTCAAGGTAAGTGACCTTACTCATTCAACCTCATGTTGATTGCACCCTTGGGTGTTGGGTTTAGAAAATGGACTTGTGCATAGAGATATGGGGCATTATTACATGCCATCTAGAATGCTACTTATGCCAAGTTAGGAGTGGTTATCCGCCCACGAGTAGGTAGTTATAGTGGAGGGGGAGGCCTCGATCTTCTCACTATTCTTATCTTGTAAAAGAGGAGTTTCCTTTGGCTTTAATAGTGGGGAGCGTGTGAAAGTCCTCACAAGCTATCATTCGAAAGGGGCACTGTCCACCGTGCTTCTCTAAGAAGTATTGTAGGAGGTCTTAACAATGTTCTGATATTACATATTGTATTCTTTGTCTAAGCTTTAATTATGGCTTGGGTTAGAGAAATCGATTTTTTGTTGCCTATGCATGTATGTAGCAGTAATGTCGAGATCGATGACCTGTCACAAGATCCCGATGTGACCAATTTGTTGTCCATTATAAATGAACAATAAGGGCAGCAAGCTTGGTTGCAATTTACATAGACACATGTATAGTTCCATCAAACCTTTTCACATATACAAAGTTCATCTTTAATGTGTTCTATTTGTCTTATATTTTAATCTTATATGTAGGCAGGCATACAGTCGGGGGCCAGTCGACGCCATGGAGGCAGACTACCCCACTTGGCTGTCGATGCCGTGGGGAAAATTTACTCCAATTTCTCAATTGGGGTTTCATGCCTTTGATAGGCGTGGGGTTGAGTGGTGCAGGCCCATTACGATATGGTTGTGAAGAGCCTACACCACCTTCCTCTACTAGACCCACCCCCGCTCCCTCACGTCCATCTTCACCACCACCACCACGACGTAGTAGGGAGTCTAGGGGGGTAGTATATGTGCTAAAACGGTGGGAGAATGCTGCATTTGCTTTGGCAAAAGCAGCACAAGGTCTCTCGATGCATCTCCCCAATAGGGGGGCTCTTCATCTACACATTATGAAACAGCCCCCCTAGAAGACCCATTCCACCGTTCGATCCATGCCTCCTACCATACACCGTGGATGCGGATGGTGCCCTCGTGTGATGATGTGGACGCATGAGGAAAGAAAGTCATGAATCGTATGCATGTACTTGCAAACCTGGAGTTCGTGAACTCCTTCAAAAAGTAGAAATCACAAGATGAACTTTCTAAGCAATATGTTATTGATGTGCTTAAGTCAGAGTTCTCGTGCCACATGTGGGTATGTGCTTCTCCAAGGAGTCCATGAAGCGGTGCATCAGATTTTGCTCTCTAATAGGAGAGAAAATATCGAGAGTAGCAAAGAATAATTTGAAGAAGCCTAGCATGTGTACGACCAAGGAGTGGAGGCACGCATGCAGTTTCGTGAGAAAGCACCCAAGTGATTTTTGATAGCAAGCGGTGGCGAGTGCTTCCCAACTACGGAAGTGAGGGGCTTTGCACTTCGGCTCCTACGGGAAATCCTCCTTTCTTGCTCGTTTTTTAAGTATCATTTCTTCTCTCCTTTCATTTTATTTTGTACTATATTGTTTTCTTGAAATAATTATATTTTTTCTTAATTGTTTTTTGTAGAGGGAGGTTGTTGGGCATGACCCAAGAAAGGAGGAATATGACTATGGGTATAGAGCCCCCCGTCCACAATTGTGGGCATGGACGCATACGTGAGGTGTACGCTTGGATGAGTCTATTTTGGGGACTCAAGTTAATGAGGTGATTTGTTGCCTAAACCATTCTCTTTTCTACATCTAATTGTATTTTAATGCTCTTTCTTACCTTACGCTTGATGGCATGTATGCAAGATGAAGGGGAAGAAGAAGAGGAGGATCCAGATTATCAACATGAAGCAAGTGAAGAGGATGAGGAATCAGATGATGAAGATCACTCAGAATTCGATGAGGATTCCAGTTAGACAACTCTTCATTATAAAAACTTTATGTATATATGGCCAAAGGCCCAACAATTTTTGAAATATAGTAACTTTTTGGACTTAATTGCATTCTCCACAATGTATGTGTTTCTTATATTTGTGTTTGTGTTACAAATCTGAAACTAATTTTGTTTTTTTTAAAAGAGCTAGCGTAGACTGAGGAGTCCTATGTAGACTCCCCAGTCTGCCCCAACTCTTTTTTTGCTGTGTAGAGCATTCGGTGCTCAGCAAAAATATAAGTCGCTGCTCAACAGTGAAAATAGGAGCAAAATATCACTACTGAGCAACGATATTTTGTTGGAACAATGAGATATCACCTGCTGAGTAGAGGTATTTTTGTTGCTGAGTAGCGAACTCGTGCAGCAAAAATAGCAGTGTTTCTAACAGTGAAAATGGCCCGACACCTACTAGCTACCCTTCTAGTTATAAAAACACAGCTATTTTTTGTTTTGCTAGACCCTCATTCTATTGTAGTGTGGGTTGTAAGAAACTGAGGAGGAGGTACTTGGGTTGCCAACGAATGTGAGAAAGAGTGCATATGACTTTTTTAACTGCTCAAGGGGCATGTTCCTTGCTTATACTAAGACCAAGTTTTGCATTGAAATCTTGCCTAAAAAAGATCGTTTTTTCACTCAATAAAGGTTCAAGGAAGTTACTATTATAAGAAATAACTAGAAAGATTAGGTAGCCTTATTAGCCTGTACATTGGTTTTCAAGCTGACGACGATGACTATATCTTTTTTCGAGTACAAAGTTGTGAGCATTTGTGTACAGCATCCACTAGTAATAGTGCACTTGTTAGCTTCACATTAGTAATGCAGCTTCCACTTTTAGTATGATGTCGCCTTGTCACAGATATGAACACATGCCACATCTAGGACATAGTGCAATGTTGCCGGCAACAATATCACACTCAAAATGCCATTACTTATATAACATCTCCACATTATACCATGTGGAAGCGTTTAGCATTAGCAATTGTTTTCTTTTCCTCAAAGTCCTAATTTCTACTGCACGTCTTCTTCATAAATGTGTATTTCCCAAGTGCCATATTACCAATAGAAAATGTTTGGTGATTTTGATTGACATATCTCGAAGGTAAAGTTCAAAATGAATAAACATACACTATACAATTTTACTTTTATAAATATCTGGAAGTGATCAAACAAACATGAATCTATAAACATACTTGGAAAGGGTGCTAGAGACATGCTCGTTATTGATGAATTTCACACCTACGCTTATGATTGATGGAGATCTTGAAGTATCTCGCAACAAAAACTATAATTATAAATTGGTTAGCACATCTAAATTTGAGTTACATGTTATTGTTCAAGTCATAAGAATTTTTTGCTTATTTGTGCGAGTGAAAAAAAGAACCATACATAAAGTATGGCAGGGAGTTGGCATATTCCTCCCGAAAATTTTAAAAACATAAGGAAACATGCCCTTCCCCCGTTTCCCAAATAACACTCTCGATATCGAAAGTGGACCAAAGATACACCTTCACTGTTGAAAGTGGCCATTAATTTGTTCAAATATAAAAGAGAGAAAAAAAGGAATACCTTTGTCTTCCTGTGATATTGAAGTCGATGATCTCATATAATATTGTTTCATGGTTGCTGATTAATGTAGATCTATAACCATTCTTGGTGCGCACAATTTTGCGTTGACCTTGTAAAACCAAAGCTACAATCTGTAAAAAAAACTTTCAAATCAAGAACAAAATTAAGATACATGCAAAGCTTCTCTTACAAGTGGCTATCAAGGTAGCTTGATCTTGCTTTTCTGCACGGATATTAGACTACCCAAGGTAACTAGTCTCTACTATAGTTCTCCTTCTCTAAGCGTTCAGCGTAATGGAAGTTGAGTGTATAATTAAGCTGTTGCCTTTCCCTAAAGTCATGCTCAGCTTACTCAGTGATCAAGGATGGGACCCTCACAAATCTTTCACCAAGCATCTTAATGCTTCCTCCACATCACACCTCTCTCTTCATCACTTCACTCACATCGGTTGGTGTCATCCCCACACCCTTCTCTTCCATAGCAGTTTGCACCTCTTTGAACATCTTATGTTCGTGAACATTCAAATAATTGCTAACAGCACCTTGAATGCCTCAAAGTTGTAGTAAGAGAGGTGGATGTGACTGTCCATATTCTATGGCCATAGCGATTCTGGGCCCAATTTCTCTATGTGGTTGGTGGTGAAGATGAAGATGTGCTTGCTCTCACAGCATGAGCACAACCCATATGTGTGAAGTTCGGCCAGATAGGGTTACCTTGTTACTATGGTCATTCTCCAAGCTACCACCATTAGGGACAGAAGGTTTTCCTTCTTCTTAAAACCTCTTGGGTTTCTTCTTCCTCTTAGATAAATTCTTCAAGGCTATGCAGACGCGTTCTTCGGTAGGGTCAAGTGCACATTGCGCATGTGGTGCCTTACCACTAATTTTGATGGCTCACCCATCATAAGTGGTAGTGCAAGGCCCTTATCCTCCTCCATGACTTCCCACTTTAGCTTCACCCACAATTGGCTTTATGGTCGAACTCCTCAAGGTGACTATAGTGCTACATCACACAACTTCCAGTCAAGGTAGCTTTGGTAGTCGTGTCGTTGAGGTGGAGCTGTACCACAGCATAGATCTTGTTTGGGTTGGCCTCGTCGTACTTTGAAGTTCAATTAGTTTGTGAAGAAGGCAGATAGACTATGGCCAAAGTCGATGGTGAGCTCGTGTGGAAGAAAGGCATTGGCAAGGCCTTCGATGAAGGCTAGGAAGACAAAGATGGCTCTAAGAGAAGACCATGCTTTCTCCATAGCTGTGCACTGCCAATGCATAGGCTGCTTTTTTATTATCCCTAATTTCCTTTCATGTGAAGGAATCCAGGTCTAATTTATGAATATTTTTAACACATCATTTTTTAATAGCGTCTACCACATGGCCTCATACCCTTGCTTGCTTTTGTGCAAGGGTTTTAGGCTACCCAAGGTAAACACTTCAGTGAGAGAGGGTATCAGATTTCAGTTAGGGTATCAGATTTCATGGGAACAATCTTCTTTTGCACTGGAGGGGATGATAGATGGTCTTTGGTTTGTGATTTACTAAACATGGTTGAATGATGTAAAATTTGATCTGATGATGTAAAAATGTAAAGTTGCTTTTTGTTAAGATAAATATATATATCTATTGGTCCCAAAAAAAATAGAGATTCCAAATAAACTACCTACTCCTCCTTCCTAGGACAACACATAAAATAAGGCACTATCTAGAGGAAACGTCACCTTAGAGTATCTCCTTTTCCTTTTCCTCTACAAGCTAAAGTGATCCATTATGCCTTAGAGTTCTACTTGAGTGCCACAGTTCATTTTCATTTGATGCCCATGTTCTTAGAGGGCTAAAGAGAGATGGTATCAAAGTATCAAGTAACCAAAGGGTATTGTAAAAGCTTATGTGCCTTTGCAAATATTTTTCTTGTGCAATTATTATCTCATAGTTATGCACAAAATAAAAATATACGATGATGTAAGTGTTGATCTTTTTTAATGCTCAACCTTTTGTAAATCAAATATCTTTTTTTTGTAATTCTAGCTTATGTGCCTTTGCAAGTATTTTTCTTGTGTAATTCTTCTGTAATAGTTATGCAAAAAAGAGAAAGATATGATGTGTGTTGATCTTTTTTAATGCTTGACCTTTTGTAAATCAAATATCTTACTTTTTGTAATTCTAGCTTATGTGCCTTTGCAAATATTTTTCTTATGTAATTCTTATGTCATGGTTATGCACAAAAGAAAAAGATATGATGTAAGTGTTGATCCTTTTTAATGCTTGACCTTTTGTAAATCAAGTATCTTACTTTTTATAAAGCATAAATTTGATGGCATTTACAAATTTAGGTCTGAAAATTGGCTAACTTTTCATACTATTGTGCATCAACAATTTAATGAATATTGAGCACATTCATATAAATATCCATAGTAGTTTTGTCACTCGGCTCGAGGCCCACCTAAATCAAGATACACTCTTTGCACAAACTCAGAATCCCATGTTGTTCTTATAGAGGGATATGTGCTCCCTCATATTTAGCAATAACAATTCTCGTTCTCTTCTTAGCTGCTTGGCCCGTAGTAGGCATCTGGTCCAACAATGGATGCTAAGCACTGCGCGTATCAACCCATGCAGTGCTATAGCTAACACGTTAAGTTTCCCGCCAATAGGCTGAGATGTTTAGCTGACTCGGAATCATCTATTAAGCGGTGGAATAAATTCCCTTTGGATGAGGAGTGACATTCCAAATACGTCAAAGAAACTTTCAAGCAATGTATAGAATAAATTCCCTTTGGATGAGGAGCGACATTCCAAATACGTCAAAGAAACATTCCAAATACGTCAAAGAAACTTTCAAGCAATGCATAGAAATTGGTATTGTTAGTAACATTAGGACTTCTAAGGTGATGCTACTTGTCTCACCCCCCACAGGTTAGATATAAGGCCCTCTTTTTTGTGATGCATTCTAGCTTTGTTCTTTTGTCCTAGAAAGGACCAATATTCTTTCATTTCACGGAATGCCTCCTTGGTGGTGGTAGTCGTATGATGAGTTCTCTCCCTTCAATGGTTGTAGTGGACATATCCCCACTCCCGCTTTGATGCTAGAACGTAATTAGAGTCCACAAAATTCTAGATCAACTCTGTGAAAGTCCCATTGGATAGTATCCCAATAAGAAGATGACACCTACCATATTCTCAAAGTATTTCTCAAAGTAGAAGTACAACCTTCACTTTCACTAGAGGAAAAAAACGTTTGTCAACGATTAAGGGCTAGGACCTCTTGAGACTCTTTATTTAAATAACAATAACTTGTTTAGAACACACAAAAAAAACTTTGCGAATGTATGTGAGGGAGAACATGCGGAACTTCCAAAATCAGAGGTGGCAACCCCAAAAAAAATCAACCAAAAAGAATAGGAAAGTTGTAGTAGTTGCTAAGGAGCTCAGAGTTGGCAGTACATGCCCATCATCTGAGCAAGATTTGAATTAGTTCCACTAATGCCCTTCATAAATGTGAACTCTAGCTCTGTATTCATCCTTTCCTTGGTTGAGGACTCCTCTGTCTCTCTTAGCTACCTCGTATTTGCATTCCTACAAGTGTGACTCTCAAACTTGGGGACATGTCTACTATGGTTACGTGTGTGTCTGGGAAAGACTAAGATGAATCTTATCTTGTTTTTTGACAAGTTCTCTACGTGTGTTTATGGACTTGGATTGCACATTTTATAAGTATATGGACTTGAACTACATATTCTTCACTGCCCGGCCATGACCCCCCATTATGGCCACCTAAATACATCTATATTCCTAAGCCATGACTCCCCATTATAGCCACCCAAATACATTCACATTCCTTCCCCAATGACTTCACATTATGGCCACCAAAATAAATCTATACTCCCTAGCCATGACTTCCCAATCTCTGAATTTGTCCAACAAGGAATCTTGTAGCACGTGTGGTTATATCGCTGAATTTATGTCCATTGACATTCTCTCATAAAATGCATTTAAGAGCTTTTCAAAACTAAGACTGCATAATCTTGACACACATACACTTATAGCATATAACATTTATCCACTAAGGAGCCTTCTAATGTGTTCTTCATAGTACTGCCAATCTCACCTACCTTTGCTCTAGTATCTCCTTGTATGTGGTTGTACAAAATACAGCCCGTGACTCCCCATTATGGCCGCAAGAAGAAAACTAAGTAGGTAGCATCTTTTATTCATAGTTCATCCATATTAGATACCTCATGATTGTGACTATTAACAAGATTGCACAAGTTGGTAGAGCTTGCAAGCTCACACGTCTTGTGTAACCTCTTAGCTTGCAAGCCACCAACTAGTGTGATCATGCCCAATAGTCACAATCTAAAAGAAGTAGTAGTGGGGATTTTTGGATTCTAGAAGTGTGAGGAACAAGAGATAAGAATTCTAATAATGCTGAAAGATTCTCTTGATTTTCTTTGAGTAAATGATGTTACCTATTTGAGAAGGTACCAATCTATACCATACATAGTTTTCTTCTTGGTGGCCATAAATGGGAAGTGTAGATGAATTTTGTACACTAATATACGAGGAGATGCAAGGGAGAGGGAGGTGATATTGAGAGGAAGGATCACATTAACAAGACTATGCATTCAGTTGAGCAACCTCATAAATGCATATTATGAGAGAAAGTCAGTTGATATATAAAATTTAGTGTTTGCCATACACTAAAAGACTCCTCTTTGAACAAAGACTATAACTTCATCGATGTTTTTCTTTTCTTTCGAGGAGCTTCTACTATAGTTGGAGAAGAGGAAGAATATAGAAATTCCAAGAAAGGTCACCATAGTCGATCATAATGGTAAGCTTATATCTTGGAGAGGAAGAATATCGACATGGTGTTAATCACAATGGGAAGCCTTATAGTGTGCAGCTCTCTTGTCTTCACACGTTATAAGGCTTCTCATTATGAGAAACTTTGATTTCCTTTCTTGGCATGATATTCTTTCTCTCTATGGTACATAGCTTCCCATTATGATCAACCAGGGAACCTTTCTCAGCATTTATATATTCTTCCTTTTCTCTAGCTTCCATTTTGATCTCTTTTTTTTCATATACAAAGTGTGGGAGATTTTTTGGCAATTTGAGATGTTTTGCATAAGGTAATACAGTGTGACGGTTTTTGAGAGATGGCCTCTATAAAACCTCTCAAAACTTCACAAACAAGAAAAAGACTAGATACAAAGCTTCATAGGCAAGAATAATACATTAAACAGCTGTATATAGATGACTATATGAAATAAGATTGTGAGAGAGGGTAGAAAGAAAGAGATCTTAGATTAGCTTCAACCAATAATTGATTATCCACAGACCTAAAAAAAACTCTAGAAATTACAGCATCATTGCTCTGAAGAAAGCTCCACCTCTGGAAACTAGATCAGAGGGTTCTCCACTCCTCAAGTTCCAATAATAAGACTGTAATAGATCAAATCACCAAACAAAAGCCTAATGCAAAGACTCTTTCCTTTTTCACAAATCCACTCAAACCTGTTCTCTTGCAAACCAACACAATCTGGCCAAAGCTATCTCTGCTTGCAAATTTGCCATCCTCTATTAATGTAGAAAGAGAGCCATGATTGCTGTAGAAAAACAACCAGACCTGAACTCAAAAAATTGACTACACCATCACGTCTGGAGCATGCCAAAACCCTAAGATTGACTTTTGGTTCACCTAATTCTGACACCAGATGAGAAATCTATGAGCAAAACTGTGTTTTCCTCTCTTTCCCTACAGTAGCGACACCCTCTACTTCACTTCCACGACTTCTTCTCCCCTCCCTTCAACTTTTTTCGTTTAATTTTAGCCCCACAAAGTTTTTTCTTTACTTGCTTTCCACTCTTTTACTCTGCATGCTATAAAAACCACTCAAAATTGCCTTAAAAACTTGCTAAATACATAAAATAGTAACTACCTGCTTTCCAAATATGAAAACCATATTATTTCCATGACTGAAAACCTCTAAATACATCACCCTTGATGTCTATTATTCTTTCTAGAATAAAACACACATGACCACCAATTGCCATCACCGCAGTGTGTTATCCGCTCCTCTGACAACCAAAATTGTTTTTCTTGCTGTGGGTTTTGTCCAAAACCTCATCTCATGAGGCACAAAAAACTCCTCACATATTTGCCCCAACCCCATTGTGAAACACTTTCAAGCGTTTCACTCCATCTTCATTGATTTACATAATTTGGATGTGATATGGCCTTTAACCTTAGGCCATTGACTTTGCTTGGATGCATCCTGGCATCAAGATCCTTCAACTGGTAGCTTCCATTAGAGAAAGCTTCATGAATAACATATGGACCTTCCCATCTTACCCTAAATTTTGGATGCTCCTCTCTACAAGCTTGAATAGAAGTTTTTGCAACACACCATTAAAACTTTCACACGAGCCCATTGCATTGCCGATGGTAGGGAGTTGTAAACATATGCTTTATGTTTTACATCTCTGTGAGGTTCTTCATCAAATCAGCTCTAAAATCCTCCCCTTGATGAGAAACCAGCTCCAAAGAGACCAGCTCCAAAGGAACCCCAAAACGACAACAAATCATCTCATATATGAACTTACATACCTGTTTTGTTGTAGCGCTGCTTGTTGCTCTTGCTTCTGGCCATCTAGTCAAATAGTCTACTATACAGTGATAATATAATGTTTCTCATTTCTTGTACCTGGAAGAGGTCCTATCACATCCACACCCCACTTTTCAAAAGCTCCATAGCTTAAAATATGATGCATAGGTTCCAGAAGTAACACCTTCTTTTGAAAAGCTTGGCACTCATGATAGCTCCTGCACCAATGAATAATATCCATATTCATGCTCGGCCACATAAGCTCAGCCGCGCCAAAATCTTTCTCTTTGTAATTTCAACTCCATAATGACCTCCACATCCCTCCTCATGGCAAGCATTCAAGCATTCCTAAATTTCATCACCATGACACTGTTGCCATATATATATAGGCAGTGATGTGTGTGAACACACTTAGGACCGCCGGGGCACTTTTTCCCTCTTTAGGAGGTTTTTTCCCCCAGCTTGTATATACGCCCATCCTTCTAGGGCTAACTTATCTTTGTACATTGACACAATCTAATACACTTTGTGTTGTGTGCATTCTTGCTTCTTCTTCTCCAAGCTTTGTGTGCTTTCCTGCAACCCTAATTCCAACAATTGGTATCAGAGCAGGCATCGGCTCCCAGGGCTACACCGTCAGCACCCTCCGACTCACGTTCTCCGATTGAGGTGAGTTTTCACGAGAGCTTGCAGGTCCCTATACTCTGCAAATAAGCCCGTAGGGCTTTTCGCGTTCTCAGAATTTGCATCTGAGGTCGTTTCGGGCTCCGTTTTTGCATTTCAAGTTCTGCACAGGTGTTTTCGTCATTTTCTGCAGAAATTTCGACAGTGCAGTTTTCTGCAAAACAGGCATACGTACTCTATTCTGGACCGTGCTACATAGCACGAGTTGCTTTCTATTCAGTCTTTGCTTCATTACAGGCAGCTTTTGCATCAGTTTCAGTCAGTGGCCATGGCTGATAACAGCAATGATGTATTTCGCATGTTGTCTGCTGAAGACAAACTGGATGGAGACAGCAACTACCCACTTTGGGCATACATGATGCAGCATGTTTTGGTTGCAAAAGGAGTATGGAACATTGTGCAGGGTATGGATGTACGTCCAGGTTCTGTGGATGTAGGATCTGTTGAGGATGTTGCACGTTCTAGCAGCTCTACTGTTGGTGCTGTTTTACCCACTGCTGAACAAGCTCATTGGGATGGTAAAGATGCGCAGGCTCATGCCTTGATTGCACTTTCTGTCAAACGTAACATCACCCCACATATTCGTTCAGCTAAAACAGCAAAACAGGCTTGGGATATTCTAGCTGGTTTGTATGCAGGTCGTAACGAGGCAAAAATCGCTTACCTGCGTAAAGAGCTAGAATTGAAGATTATGCAAGAAGATGATGACATGAATGTTTTTCTTGCTGAGATTAAAGATCTCAAAGAACAGTTGATTTCTGCATGTGAGATTATTCCTGATCATTCTCTTGTGAAGACTGTTCTTGATGCTTTACCTGAGACATATCAGACTTTTGCTTCCACATGGAGACTTCTTAATGAGGACAGACCTGATGCTATCAAGTATGATACTTTAGTCAACAAGCTCTTGCAAGAAGCGCAGTCCAGGCAAAACAGGGCCAGGCAGCGTGCAGTTGATCAAGCATTTATTGCTGCCCAGCAGCAGAGAAGAAGTGGTAAGGCAGCCCCTTCCACTGTTTCTTCTCCTATTAGTAGGTCTGCAACTTCTTCTCCTCCCACAGGTAGTAACAATAAGTCTGAGAAGGCTCTTGATAAAGGCAAGAAAAAGACCAGGTGCAACTACTCGGGGGGGTCACTCACAAAAAAATGTAAATATCACGTGCGTTCAACAGAAGCATATTTTTAATTTATGAAACTTACAGAAATATATTTACATAAGGGTATGATTTAAAAAATTTTCAAAAAAATTTACAGATTCATAAAGAAAAGGGGATATTATATGGATAAAAAAATTCACAGATAAAGGATTTAAAATATAGGCCTTGAACGCACGATAGGGGTATTCTACATATAGTGACCCCCCCGAGTGCAACTATTGTAAGGCAAATGATCATGTCATTAAGAATTGCCCTAAGCTAAAGGCTAAAGAGGCAAAGAAGAAAGAGTCAAATGCAGCCACAATAGCGGATGCTTCTACAAATGCAGATTCTACAAATGTTGTGTAGGATACAGAATGGGCGTTTAGCATGTATTGCCAGTATGACCCATCTGTACATGATGCATGTTTGGCAGTTTCTGTTGACTCTCATGTTTGGTATTTTGATAGTGGTGCTACAAAGCACATTACCTCGCATCGTGATATGTTCACTTCTCTTGAGGCTATCCCTAATGGGAATACTGTCACATGTGCCAATAATGCTTCTTACCCAGTGAAGGGCGTTGGTAAAATTATGCTACTGCTACAAATGGCAGCGCTTTCACACTTTCAGATGCTTTGTATGTGCCAGGGATAAAGAAGAATCTATTGTCTGTCTCTGCGCTTGCTAGACTTGGATTTGTAGTCAAATTTGTGGATGACAGATGTACTGTTCATGATTTGACTTTTGGTGATACGATTATTGCATCTGGAACCTTTTTTCGTGGGCTGTATAGGCTCAATTCTTATGACAAGTGTGTGGAAGATTCAGCAAATGCAGTTTCTGATGAAAAGGCAGTTTCAGATGCAAAACTATGGCATGCTCGTTTTGGTCATCTGAACTTTGCTAGTTTGCTGCGTTTGCAGAAATTTGATATGGTTGCTTCATTGCCCCCTCTTGAGGCACCATTGAAACATGTTTGTGAAGGCTGTATTTTGGGCAAAATGCAGCGTTCTGCGTTTCCAAAGGATGGTTCTGTGCGGGCCACTCGCAAATTGCAGCTTATACATAGTGATGTATGTGGGCCTATGCAAACTCCGTCATTTGGTAAACACTTGTACTTCGTGACTTTCATTGATGATTACTCAAGGCATGCATGGGTATATCCACTGAAGGCAAAGTCCGAAGTGTTATTGTGCTTCAAACAGTTTTTTCTTATGGTTGAAAATGTATCCAATTGTACTGTGGGCACCCTCCGTACTGATCGAGGGGGAGAGTACATGTCTAAAGAGTTTGATGCATTTCTGGCTAGTCGTGGGATAAAACACCAATGTACAGTGCCATATCCCCTCAGCAAAATGGTGTTGCTGAGAGGAAAAACAGGTCACTTATGGAGATGGCACGATGTATGGTCAAGAGCCAAGCTTTGCCACATGCGTTTTGGCTTGAGGCTGTCATGTGTGCTGCATATGTACTCAACAGGTGTCCCACTAAGGCCTTGCAGTCTATTACTCCATATGAAGCTTGGCATGGCAGGAAGCCTTCTATTGGTCACTTGCGTGTCTTTGGTTGCTTGGCCTATGCTTTAGTGCCTGTGCAACAACGCAGAAAATTGGATGATAAGGCTGTCAAATGCATTTTTGTTGGTTACAGTGCTGAAAGCAAAGGTTACAGATTGTATCATCCACAGTCAAAGCGTATCTTGATTAGTCGAGATGTTGTTTTTGTAGAAGATGCTGTGCAGCCTTTGTTATCATGTACCAAAGAGACAGGTGTGAGCTCACGGGATGTATTTGATACATTGTTGCCTTTGTTTACAGGTGGGAATTCAAATGTAAGTCCTAATGAGGCAAATATTCAGCCTATGCAGATTTCAAACGACATCATAGATCAGCCTATTTCTGATGCAGATTTACAGGATGTAATTCATGAGGATAGGGCTGAAAATGAGCAGGCTAGAGGTATGCCTAAATGGCTGGTGCAAACCTTGCGTGATAGTAAGATTGATGCACCTATGCCTAGTCGTACTCGTTCAGGTTTTCAGCATGCCTCTTATGCATCAGATTGTTATGCTTTGGCTGTGTCTAGTATGTGTGAAGAGGAAGAACCTCTTTCATTTGATGAGGCACAAAATTCAGAAAATTGGTTGGCTGCAATGCAAAGTGAATATGATGCTATAATGAAGAATGGTACATGGTCTTTGTGTGATTTGCCTATTGGTAAAAAGGCCATTGGATGTAAGTGGGTTTTTAAGTTGAAACGAAAGCCAGATGGTAGTGTTGATCGCTATAAGGCTAGACTTGTTGTAAAGGGTTATGCTCAAGAAAAGGGCATTGATTTTGATGAGACCTTTGCTCCCACTTGTCGTATGACTACCATTCGTAGCATTTGTGCATTGGCAGCTCATAATGGTTGGAATGTATATCAGCTGGACATAAAGACTGCGTTCTTAAATGGAGATTTGCATGAGGAGGTGTATGTATCGCAGCCTCGTGGTTTTGTTCAAAGAGGGCAGGAAAACAAAGTGTGCAGGTTAAAAAAGGCTTTATATGGTTTAAAGCAAGCTCCACGAGCTTGGTATGAAAAAATACATGCATATTTGACTGCACATGGGTTTCAGAATAGTCCAACAGAAAGCACTTTGTATGTTAAACGTGTGGATGGTGTACATCTAATCATTGCTCTCTATGTCGATGACATGCTGCTCACAGGACCAAATGAGAGTCATATTGCTGATTTTAAGGCTGATTTGAATGCCTCTTTTGAGATGTCAGATTTGGGGCATTTGCATCATTATTTGGGGATACAATTTAAGCAGTGTGATGGAGGTATTGCTTTGTGTCGGACAAAGTATATTGAGACATTGTTGCAGAGATTTGGCCTTGAAGACTGCAAGCCTATTGCTACTCCAATGGAGACAGGTTTGAAGTTGAGTCTTCATGATGCTGGAGATCACTTTGATGTCACACTCTATCAAACAGCTGTTGGTTGCCTCATTTATGTATGCATTACGAGGCCGGACATTCAGTTTGCAGTCTCACAGGTGAGCAGGTTTATGCATAGCCCAGGGTCTCAGCATTGGAAGGCAGTTAAACGCATCTTTCGCTACTTGAGTGGCACCATACATCTTGGGTTGTTTTATCCCAAGGGGGGATTGTTGCCGCCAGATTTACATGCTTTTTCGGACTCAGATTGGGCTGGTTGCTATGACACAAGAGTGTCCACAAGTGGTTTTTGTTTCATGCTCGGTAGCTCATGCATATCTTGGTTGAGCAAGAAGCAACCTACTGTGGCCACTTCTAGTTGTGAAGCTGAGTACAGGGCAGCTTTCACAGCTACGGTTGAGTGTGTGTGGCTCAGACGGCTTATGGCTGACTTGGGTGTTGGACAGGAGTCTGCCACCTCTATCTTCACTGACAGTCAGAGTGCATTGGCAGTTGCGAGAAACCCAGTTTTTCATTTTCGCACAAAGCACATTGAGGTGCATTATCACTATGTCAGGGAGAGACTCTCAGCAGGAGAGATCAGCTTGGCCTATGTGCCAACACAGGACAACCTCGCCGATCTTTTCACAAAGGCGCTTCCTCGTGAGAAGTTCGAAGCTTTCCGCAAAGCTTTGGGCTTGCTTCCCTTTGTGGACTGATCTACTTCGGGCATGGCACTCCCCTATACATGAGTGCCAGCTCTCGTTCACACCATCACTCCCAGGGGGGGATTTGTTGCCATATATATATAGGCAGTGATGTGTGTGAACACACTTAGGACCGCCGGGGCACTTTTTCCCTCTTTAGGAGGTTTTTTCCCCCGGCTTGTATATACGCCCATCCTTCTAGAGCTAACTTATCTTTGTACATTGACACAATCTAATACACTTTGTGTTGTGTGCATTCTTACTTCTTCTTCTCCAAGCTTTGTGTGCTTTCCTGCAACCCTAATTCCAACAGACACAAAACTCTATGCAAAATGCCATCAATCCCCTTGTGATAAAGACAATCACCAATCAAGACATACCTCATTGCTCTTTTGACAACATCTTTTCTTTCTAAGATCTTTAAAGTATTCCTTGAAAAACCTGTAAAATAAGTACATACTCCTCTTCATAAAGAGACTCTCTACCTTGATACAAAGGCTCTTGAATCTTCATAGCATGCACATCTTTGATGAACACTTGTTTTGCCAACTCATGTGCTCTCTTGTTTTCATCCCTGGATACATGCCATATTTGGAAATCTTGAAAACTGTTAAGAAGCCTCCTTACCTTGAAGAACCAACCCTTCATCTCATCCTTGTTGACCTTCCAAGTGCCATGTACTTGCCTTATAAAACGAGCATAGCGTCACCCTTTACAATCAGCCTCCACTTCTTTTACATTCTTCAAGACCCAACCATAGGCTGAAATATTTGGCCTCATTGTTGCTCTTCACCACTATCTCTTGGCATCCATACCAAAGCTCTTTTCCCTGCTTATCTCCCTGCTTATCCACAAGAACAAAACCCAGCTCCTCCTTTGCTAGTACTTCTCTTGAAAGCTCCATCAAAAAATAAAATACCATCTATTGTACTGTAACTCTTTATGCATTGTAGAATTGGGAACAAATTGCTTCTCAACATCCTTTATAGGCTTGGATTTTATCTGTATCTCCTTATAGGTGAGCATATCAGCCATATGTGCCCTCACACTTTCCTCCTTGATGAAGCTCATATCAAATTCTTGAAGAGACATAACCCATTTTTGCACCTTTGGATTGTCACCTGGATATCTCAACACATGAGGCAACAAGCTACAAGAGGTAAGTACCACAAAAGGCCTGTAAAGCAAATACAATTTCAGCCTCTTAGTAGCATAAACAAGACTCCAAATTAGCAACTCAATCTCATGCCATGACCTCTCCACTTCACCCATAGTTTTGCTAATGTAGTAGATAGGCCTCATGTATGAATGTTTCCTCCCCTTCTGCATAAGCACCTCTCCTACTGCATACTTCCCAACACTGAGACTTAAGTAGAATACCTGGTTCCAATTTGGGGGCATTATGATAGGAAGAGTGGAAAGCATATTTTTGATGTTCTTAAAAGCATCCTCTTCCACTTGACTCCACATGAATGGATCCTATTGACTAGCTTTTTGCAAAGGATAAACATCCTCTACTAGCATACAAAAAGACCTTGATAAATACCTGAGCTTTTGAACAAAACTCACGAACTCCTTTGTTGATTTTGGGCTATCCATCAGCAATAAACTCTCCACCTTTGTACGATCTGGAGCTATGCCATTCTCACTAATCTCATGCCCCAAGAGTATTACCCTGGCTCTTGCTAGTTTGCATTTGGCTAGATTAAGTTGAGCTTCATCATCATCAAGCTTCTTGAAGACCATGTTCAACTTTTCTATATGTATCCACCGGTCACTATAAACACAAAAATCATCCATGAATATTCTAACAAAAGACCCAAGATAAGGGCCAAGAACCTTGTCAACCCAGCTCTGAAAACTAGCATATGCATTAAGAAGCCCAAAAGGCATAACCCTGTAGCAAAACACCCCCCAAGGAGTGATAAAGCTGATCTTTTGGGGCTATTTTGATCTGAAAATAACCACTAAAACCATCACATACCGAATACCTCTCGTGTCCTGCAACTTGGTCTAGTATGTCATCTTGAAAAGGGAGAGGATAGTGATGTCGTTTTGTAGCTGTATTAAGAGGTTTGTAATCCACACAAACCCTCCACTTATTACCCTTCTTAGGCACAATTACCACTAGAGAAACCCACTCTGCATCATCAACATGATATATAAAATGGGATTTCTCCATGGTAGCATCAGAGAAAAAGTGGAGCTTAACGATCCAGATACCTATGTGCCTATACTTAAGCTTTAATCAAGCCTCTCATGTTTGTGCCTACTTAAGCTTGTAAGGAAATGTGAAGTCAATCTTTTTGTAAGAAAATTTGAACCTAATATTTTTGTCTTGGTTTGGGATGGAGTATACTATCACGTACTCTAAAGTCTTATTGTAGGTAGCTTGCGACGCTATGGTAAAGGAGTTGTACCAACCATATATCTTCTTGTAAGGAAATGTGAACTCAATCTTTTTGTAAGAAAATATGAACCGGGTATACTTGTTTTTACTTGATAGGTATGTTTGTGCCTATATTTAAGTTTCTTTGACATAAAATGTGTGTTTATATGTAGGAAGGTAGGTAGGTAGGTATGTAGGTATGTATGTATGCATGCATGTATATGTTTGGGAGTATGTATGCATGTATGTATATATGTATTGTACACATGTGTGTATATATGTACGTATGTATATATGTATGTATATATGTAGGAAGGTAGGTAGGTAGGTATGTTTGAGAATATGCATGTATATATGTATTATGTATGTGAATGTATTATGTATGTATGCATGCATGTATATGTTTGAGAATATGCATGTATATATGTATTATGTATGTGAATGTATTTATTTCTCTTTCACCAAAATGTATCATTTTTCTTACAAGCTCACATAAAACTATCTTATCTCCAAAAAGCTTGCCAAATAAAGCTCGCAAAAAAATCAAACTCTGATTGAGGCAGTTGTAGAAGATGAGGAAGTGGTTGATATACTTGCACAAAAAAGGACAAGGGTTCAAAGGTCAGATGCTGAGGATGCAGGTAGAGAGACTAGGGCCACAAAGAGACAAGAAAAAGAAAAGTAGACTATGGAAGAGGGGGAATCTAGCAAGCAAGCAAGGACCAAGGCTAGGAGAAGGAATATTGGTATGGATGACTTCCTATTGGGCAAAGGGCAACCTCCTTATAGCCTTTTGAATGATGTGAAGCATAAGATGCTCAGCTTTTATAGATGAGTTCTAGCATGAGGAGAAAGTGGCATAAGCTTGCTTGTGTTAGGAGAGTCAGATTCAAATTGCCTCACGCTAATGTTGTCCAATTGAATAAGGTGTCTGATATATTATTCATGGTGACAGGAAGGTGGGCAAGGTCTATATTGATGGGGGAGCTCAAGTTTGCATCATAACTGTGAAGAGGCTATGCATGAGCTTGGATTGAAGATCATGGGGAAGTCAATTTACAGTGTAAAGATGGCTAATAGCTCAAAGGTGAAGTGTCTTGGTGTGATTAAGGATTTGGAGTTGAATGTTCTTGGTCAAAAGGTGGTGATTGACATGCATGTGATGCCAGCAGGGGTTGGGGCATACCCCATCATTTTAGGAAGGCCTTAGTTGATTGCTATGAGGTCAAGACAAGATTGGTATATGGGTTGTATTTACTTGTATGTTGATAAACCCAAAGAGAATAGGATAATGTTTGATTTGAAGAGTGGGAGGTTTTAGACATGGGAGAAAAGGCAGAAACAGACACATGAGTTGATTCGAGCTCTTTTCATCATTATGATTCATATTCTATAGGGTCTTCAGATGTCACTGATGATGAAATAGAATTTGACCCAAAGCTTATTGAAGCTTGATGTGGACATGTGTGCAGTGCAAATAAATGGAGTTAAAGATGGTGATGTGGCTGGTCATGTGGCTGAAAATTCTCATCTTCATGGTGGTGTGGAGCCAAATGTAGTGAAAGCTAAATTGATGGAGATGCTAGCTAGTGATCTCACTAGTGAGGAGAGAGAACAATATGGAGCTTTTTTTGATAGGTACCCAAATCTTTTTGCACACTCAAATGAGAGGAACATCAAGCGTGGTTCATGAGATAAAGCTGAAGGAAGGAGAAAAACCCGATGGCTCAAAAACTATCATAGGCAAGAATAATACATTAAACAACTGTATATAGATAACTATATGAAATAAGATTGTGAGAGAGGGTAGAAAGAAAGAGAGAGGAACATCAAGCATGGTTCATGAGATAAAGCTGAAGGAAGGAGAAAAACCCAATGGCTCAAATACTATCATTGGCAAGAATAATACATTAAACAACTGTATATAGATGACTATATGAAATAAGATTGTGAGAGAGGGTAGAAAGAAAGAGAGCTTAGATTAGCTTCAACCAACAATTGATTCTCCATAGACCCAAAAAAACTTTAGAAATTACAGCATCGTTGCTCTGAAGAAAGCTCCACCTCTGGAAACTACATCAGAGGGTTCTCCACTCCTCAAGTTCCAACAACAAGACTGTAATAGATCAAATCACCAAACAAAATCCTGATGCAAAGACTCTTTCCTTTTCCACAAATCCACTCAAACTTGTTCTCTTGCAAACCAACACAATCTGGCCAAAGCTATCTCTGCAAATCTGCCATCCTCTATGTGCAGAAAGAGAGTCACGGTTGCTGCAGAAAAAACACCAGACCTGAACTCAAAACACTGATTGTACCATCACGTCTTGAGCATGCCAAAACCCTAAGATTTACTTTTGGTTCACCTAATTCTAACACCGGATGAGAAATCTATGAGCCAAACTGTGTTTTCCTATCTTTCCCTGGTAGTATAGCGATGCCCTCTATTTCACGCTTGCAATCTCATGTGTTGTACAATCTCTTAGCTTGCAAGCCACCAACTAGTGTGATCATGACCAGTAGTCACAATCTGAAGAAGAAGAAGTCATAGTGGGGATTTTTGTAGTCTACTAGTGTGTGGACCCAACAGATAACAATTCTGATAATGCTGAATAATGCTCCTAACTTTCTATGATTAAAAGACATTACCTATTTGAGAAGGTACCAATCTGTACCATACATAGTTTTCTTCTTAGTGGCCATAATGGGAATTGTAGATGTATTTTATACAATGACATATGAGGAGTTGAACGGGAGAGGGAGGTAAGATGAAGAGTACTATGAAGGATCACATTACAAGACTATGCATCTAGTTGAGCAAGCTCATAAATGCATTTTATGACAAAAAGTTAGTTGACACTATTTACCATACACTATAAGACTCCTCTTTGAAAAAAGACTACAACGTTCTTTCATTTCTTTCAAGAATCTTTGGATATAGTTAGTGGAGAAGAGGAAGAATTCATATAGAAATGCCAAGAAAGGTCACCATAGTCGATCATAATGGGAAGCCTTGGAGAGGAAGAATATCGGCATGGTGTCAGCTCACAACAGAAAGCCTTATAGCGTGCAGCTCTCTTAATGTCTTATAGCGTGCATCTCTTATAGCATGCAGCTCTCTTAATGTCTTCCTTTACATGTTATAAGGCTTCGAATTATAATAAACTTTTAAAAAGTGTTATCATTAACACAGTACATCAATTCATTACATAAATGCTTGTAAGACACTAAAGCACTAGTTCGATAAGTGAGTTTTCACTTTATGAATGGTAGTCATCCAAATTGGGCGTCTCGGTTTTGAATTGTTGTACCCTTCCATACACCAAGCTTCAATTGCATATTGGATCCTCTTTTTTGTGTAGCCAAGAATACAAATATCACACATCCACATCTAACAATGCATGTCATAATTCCTTTAGCTTTTCTACCTTTGTAACCTGTACCTCTACTCTTCTCCTTCTTGTCTTGTGTGGTTAGATGTGGCTTTTCCTCCAATGTCTGGAGCTTCTCACCCTCACATGCTAGGCCAATTAAATTGGCACAATGAAGATAATTGAATCTTCCATGTTTGAAGAGGATTCCAAGGTGCTCCTAGACATTGTTTACAAGATAGAGCATAACAGATGGAAAAAGGAGGAGGAGAAATCAAGAGTGATAGGAGATGGGAAGAGTAGCAGGAGATGGAAAGAGGAGTAGAAGACACTAAGATTGAGAGGAAAGAAAATACTAGATAGAGCAGCAATTTTATGCATTGTATAATTCTAAAAAATTAATATTATAAATGTTTCTTAAGAAAGCTTCTATTTTTGTCATTTTCATTAGGTGAATTTTGGAGTCAACTTTGGGCCTTTTTTCGGTAGAGAGAGAAAGGCTTTCGACCAATAGAAAGAGATCCACCGTAACGAAACTTTTGATAATTAGATATTTTTCATATATTCTTTATATGAATATATTGTTATTAAAGAAATACGAAATGCATTTGACCACATTTTATAATGTCATTTCTTGAATATATATGAAAAATAGAGTGTTGTCAGCTCATTTAATGAATGGTTTTCAATCTAAAAATTTCCCTCATTCTCAGTGCCTTTTTTCCTCTAAAAATTTGAAATGTTCTCTTCAAAGTTCCTACGTCATTTAATGAATGGATTTCCCTCTTCAAAGTTCCTACGTCATTTAATGAATGGATTTCCCTCTAAAAATTTCACACGTTTTGGAGGTTATCTCTTTTGCCATCTCATCTTCTTACATTTGCTTTTATTTTCTATTTGCTTCCATGGAAACCAGATGTCCTAGGCGTCCCTGCTCCTCTTCTAGAGCTATTATAGTATACAATAGTTTTGATATGGATAATCAAAGGTAGATTCCTACCATAATCTCTATTGGTAGTTGGATTATGTTGCAGACTAGGAAGCAAAAAAAAAGAAGAATAAGTTCATTGACACTTACAAAGGCAGAGTTCAAGACTTCAAACTCTCTGACACAGGTAGGAGCATTAAGGAAGTCCTTATACAACATGCCTACATGCACTTAGAACTGTGTCTGCAACATTTGCCTGATGGAATCCCACTCCATAGACTAAACTGTAAGTAAATGTTTTTACATTATGTTTACGTAATGTGTTTCATTTCTATACTTATGCTTCTCTTGTATTTGTCTGTATAGATATATATCCTTCAAACTTGGTTGACTGGCAACCTATAGATAGTATTGTGGGAATCTTTGATGTTTTTCATGCATCTATTGGTGAGCAGCTATACAAAGAAACATCCAGCAGGTCTTTGGCAGAGAGAGGAGTTTTCTTTTATAATGAATTTTACACGGCACCTCATAGTGTTACAGGTTGTGGATCTTTGAAAACATTACCAACTGCCTTCATTCTCGATAGTCATCCAGAATGGCCCATACCAACAGCAGAAACAAGTGAGTGCTTTAGATTAAAGATATACCAAGACGTGCAAAGGTGTATAAGACCAAATGTAGCAAATCGTCAGGTGAAAATCGTTGTCTTTATGCCATTGCATGTTTTTGTCGACTTCTTTTATGAGATGAGAAGGTCAAAAAAACATTGTCAATGTTTATCTATAAATCAGAGAAATTTTTGGATTTCTTAAGTCAAAATTGGGATGTGAAAGAATTAAATGGGGTTACCTGCAAAATCCATAGGAAATCTATTGTCTGTAAATATATGATTGGCCCCCAGAATTTTATTTTGGCCTTTCATTATATGAGATGGCATTATGTCAATGGAAAACTTGTAGCAATTGATCAGAACTTGGAGGATGACATTGAAAATCCATTGATGTTATTAGAGTTATGGTTTGAACATGAGCTCTTGACACTACTCAACATAAGGTAAAAAATCTCACTGCATCCCAAGTGAGAATAGACTTGGAAAATGAGGATGACCTATAAGTGCTTGATGATTATGTGTTCAAGTGCAACGGCCATAAGGTATGTTATTCAATCTAACCTCGAAAAAGTATTCATTCCAAAACTATGCCATAATCATTATTACTTATATAAATTACTTTGATTTTTGGAAATAGGTACCAAGGAGAAAAGAAAGGACCATTCAATGTAAAGACATATGTAAAGACATTACAAGGAAGCAAGTTTTCGTGGTGCAGACGACCATCACATAGAGATAAATGGAGATAAATGTATTTTTGACAACATATAGTTACATCAATCTCATGACAACATTTTATATTTCTTAGAGCAATAGAAACTAATACAAATATTCTACAAATTTTTCTTATTGGATGTTTTAAACATTGATAGCATGTTCTCATTTTTTCCTACGAAGTGTGCTATTGTGTGTGGGATGATTCTTGTTGTTGGGGCGGTGAGGCTTGTCGTTGAGGGGGTGCTTGCTCTTCGGGATGCTCTTGGGTTGGTTTCTCTTTGGGATGCTCTTGGGGTAGTTACTCTTCCAGACGCTCTTAGGGTGGTTGCTCTTCTGGTACTGAAGCTTGCTGTTGTTGCAAGGTTGAAGCTTCCAAATTGACATCTTCAGATTCATCAGATTCTGGAAGCTGGACAACAAATCTATCGACTTGTGTTCGGGGGTACTACCGCGGCGGTGGTCCTGTGGTCGCGGCCGTGGTGGAGGGGGCACAAACGCAACACGGATATTAGGTGGCATGCTATGAATGTTGACAATAATATGCTCAATGGCCTATTTCCTAAATAGCCCTAAACACACATGGAGTATTTTGATAATCGTGGATTCTACAAAAAGCCAAAAAAAATAGACATGTGCCGTCAAAGAATGAGGAAGGAAAGTAACATATCATTAAAAAAAAGGAGCATGCCTACATTTTCTCTGGGTAACAAGAGAACTAAATGTAGCAGCAACTTTATGTTGTAGCACACCCTCCAACCGCAATTATGGCCATCCCATTGTTGCGGGACTCTACATCTACAGTCCTTGTGTGTTCTGGTAGTGTGTCTTGGATTATGGCCTCGAGAGCAGTTATTAGCTTTCTAACCGATCTGCACGAAACAATACTGTTATCAATACTGAAAGTTCTCTAAATCATTCTACTCTCTCTCTCCCTCTTTCTCCCTCTCTCTCTCTCTCTCTCTCTCTCTCTCTCTCTCTCTCTCTCTCTCCAACTCGTTACGATATATAAATACTGAATGTATGGACTTACTGTCTCACGGTGCCATGGAATTCTTCACCTGAATTGGCCAAGTAACAAGTCTTAGATTCCATATCGTAAAGGATCAAACTCCAGTGTGAACTACAACATGCAATTAGGAGTATCAGAATTAACATAAAAAATATATAGTAAATATAGGTCATAGTACTAAGACTATAAATGAGATTGCATGTCACTTACTCTTCATTGTATGCCATTAGGATTATTTAAGATACATCGAAATTTATCGAACTAAACCACAGACATACATCAACCACCAATGAAGTATGTTGTGCAGTAAGAACCGAGGAAAGAAGGGAATCTACAATATATACACGATTTTGAACATCGAATGGGAGATTTGATACAACCAAGCTACACAAGATTACATTATATTAGTTACTTTAGGGACAAGCAACCCACTTTACAATCACGATGATGAAAAGGACGTAGCAAACCTTAGAACTCTTATGATAATTCTATCGTTGACCTCCCTCAAAACATTGGACAAAACATCAATCTCATCCGCATCGAAAGGGAAAATTTACACGGTGCCTTGCACTGGAAGTCTAATGTGAAACGAGGGGACAAAATAACTCAAAGCTCTGACATTCAACTTATGCATTTCCCAAATAGCCGATTTCTTTAACAACAATTCTTGGAGCTCCTGCATCCTGGGTTTTTGGTCGCCAATCTTTGTGCGTTGAGCCTTGTGTCACCTGAATGACTAGCCTCTGTCACTTCTGTGATCTTAACTTTCTTCGTCTCAAAGGCGGGATTTCCAAAATTCCCTTCATTCTCTTGTCACTAAGTAGGGCGGGCTCCAGCGTACGGTCATATCTGAACCTAAGCAAACAAAGCGAGTTGATGTCTTTTGGCATCACAGCAGTGACTCTGTGTGCATGCGCGGTCGGCAAGGACATAGCTATCCTGAAAAAACTCGACAAGCCAGTCTTCCGCAGCCTCTTGCAAACATCCCATGGCGGCAGAGGCCTGCCAATGCATATTAATGCCAAAATTCTCGCATATAGATCGGACTACATGTTGGAATGGCAACTTTGGAACCGCGCAATGCATATGTTTCTCCACCTTCCTTAGTTCAAGAAGGACGGATCTATGTTGGTCGTATCTGCATCTCCTCATTGAGCGTAGTGCAGAAATTTCCTTTCTTGAACTAGCTTCTCTACCTAATTGAGGATCTTCTCTAGATGAGAGCCTTGCAGTCTTCTTCGTACGTGCCATGAGAAAATATTCATAATGTTACATGATAAGCTTCTCAATAAATACATAGGACAATAATACAAAAACTACTGAAAAAGTTAACTTGGATAAGTCATTAGCTTCAAATCACTAGAACGCGATATGGGTACTTTAGACAAAATCTACATCAGCTCCTCGCGTTGTATTGATTTCTCAAAGACCCTTTCATTTCACAAAATAACACAAGAACAATACACCTAACAACACCTATGATGATAAAATAGGTCCAAATCACTACATCGCGATAGAGGCATATCAAACCTAATCATCATACCCTCAATGCGCTTAGAGGCATATCTAATTGCCATACCCTCAATGCGATGTAGTGATTTCTTGCATAGAGCGTTTCATTTCACAAAGTAGGTCATGGAAATAAGTAATAGATAACATACACGACACAAAACAATGTATAGGACAAGAAAGTATGTCCAGAACACTATAACGCGATATGGCTACATCAGACGTAATTCATTCTTCGCGTCGTGGAGACTTGTCAGACATTGCCTTCTTTCGTTTGACCCAATATCTAATGAACATAGGTAAAACATGATATATATGATTGAATATAACATTTAAGACATTGCCTTTTGTTTGACCCAATATAACCTAACAACACCTATGACAATAAAATAGGTCCAAATCACTACATCGCGATAGAGGCATATCTAATCGCCATACCCTCAACGCGATGTAGTGATTTCTTGCACAGAGTGTTTCATTTCACAAAGTAGGTCATGGAAATAAGTAATAGATAACATACACGACATAGAACAATGTATAGGACAAGAAAGTATGTCCAAAACACTATAACGCGATATGGCTACAACAGAAAAAATCGTAATTCATTCTTCACATCGTGGTGACTTGTCAGACACATTGCCATTCATTTGACCCAATATCTAATGAACGTAGGTAAAACATGATATATATGATTGAATATAACATTTAATACTAGGAGTGATTGCTTGATAACTTATTAAAGAATTACGTAGGAAAAATGTTGAAGTGACGGACGCTTGCTTCATAAATCGCAGAGATGGCATAGATGAGGCACGGCGGAGGAATACATGCAGCTGAAGGAGGCAGAACGAAACGGCGGCAAAAGACAAGGACACTTTTGACATTTACCAAAGACAAGTACCACATTTACCGAGGATAAGCACGTGTGAAAGAGCATGTCCACACGTGCCAAGGAGGACATGGGGCCGTACTCTCATGATGATTACGATCAATCAAATTTTGACACGTGTCATCATATGTGTGCAGAGCACGTGGTGTGCCATCATGCATGTCTGCCACATGTAAAGACCGTTAGTTTCCGTAGATAAAGGTGACCAACATTCATCATTCGTTGCTTCTTGCTCTCATGCAATTTTTCTCGCAGTCATCACCTTCACCCTGCTTCTTGCTCTCCTATAGTCAACTTCGTTGGTTGCTTCTTGCTCTCCTAGTGAATTTTGCGGTATGTTTTCAATTATTTTCATGTTTCAATTTGGCCAAAGTTGTATAATTATTTTATAAATATTCCATCAAAGATTGTTGCTTTTAGATTTTTAAGAATTTAATTTATTTCTCCCAAATATGTTATCAAATCACAACAATGCAAAGAGGGATCTCAGTGAACTAATGTACCCGTATCGCGTTGTAGTGATTTTGCCCACAATGGTAATTTGCTTGCATAAATTTCTTGAAAGCACTACAACGCGAGAAGAGGTCTTGGTGTGAACTCTCTCAAGCATATCGCGTTATAGTGATTTCGTTCTTTTTTTACTTTTTTGAAGATTTCATCGTTTAGATTTTTAAGAAATTAATTTTTTCCTTACAAATAATTGATCAAATTACTACAACGCGAAGAGGGGAGTCGGTGAGAACTCTCCCACCCATATCGCGTTATAGTGATTTGTCCTACTGTCGTTCTTGTAGTGATTTTTCTTACAATCGTCATTGTCTCTTTGAAATATTGCATCAAATCACTATAATGTGAAGAGAGGGCTCCTTGTTGGGAATTCTCCCACACGTATCGTGTTGCAGTGATTTTGAAGTTTCTAAATTGGTGATGACATGGTTTTGATGAGTTGGGTTTATCCCAAGCCCACTACAACCAATAAACATCTTAACAACCATAGTCATCATGACAATTGGGGGAGGGGTAGGGTGAGAGAACCTAGGCATCTAGGCAAATGAGCTCTCGTTGTTTCTCATGTGATGTGTTCTTGGTTGACGACCCTTACACGTGGCAACACATGGGATGCATACACACTATTACATGGGATTTACATGCCGGTAATGCATGGGACACGCGAACATTGTGTGGGAAAACCAATGGTAGCATACTATTGCACATCATTGCTTACTCGGGGGAGTCACTATATGTAAAATATCCCTATCGCGTGCGTTCAAGGCCTATATTTTAAATCCCTTATTTGTGAATTTTTTAATCTATATAATATCCCCTTTTCTTTATGAATCTGTAATTTTTTTTGAAAAAATTTTAAATCATACCCTTATGTAAATATATTTCTGTAAGTTTCATAAATTAAAATTATGCTTCGGTTGAACGCACGTGATATTCACATTTTTTTGTGAGTGACCCCCCCGAGATTGCTTATAATAATAAGTGTACAAGGATAACATTTGTGGGTGACAATTGTAGGGCAAAGACCTAGTGATGTGTAGCATGAGGAGACACAAGGGGCACGTGAGTATGATGTGTGGCCGGGAAGGTACACATTGGACCTTCGGGGTCACTGGTATTTGGTGGTTGAACATGGTATGCCAAGTAAGGTTTCTTTTTGCTATTCTTGAGTTCATCTTCTTCTTTCTCACATTTTTTGCATGAGGCTTGATACTACAGAGACCCAGGTTACCTTGCATGGAGGCCTCACATTTGTTATCAAAGCCTAGATTTCCTTCTTGGCTATGAGGGAAGCTTTGCTACACTATTGAGCTTGCAAAAGCATGGAGATCAACTGTATTTTGTCCGTTGTCATTATTGAAGTTTCGAGTCATCATCGTTATGTTCAGAGTCACTGTTCGCGTGTTGTTACTTCCTCATTCACATCATCTCCCACATCATTCACATCATTCCATATCATCCCACATCATTCCACATTATCCCACATCATTCCACATTAATTCACATCATTCCAATTTCTACAAACAAGATGGTCTCTTTTCGCTTTGAGCGAATCAGGATTGATTATCAACTTTCCTTGATCTAGTTATCAGAATTTTTGTTCCACAATCAACCAGGTTAAGAGTACAATTACTTTACTTTTTATATTGAAATAACTTTCCAAGTCTCGGTCATTACTTGGCTTAGTTAAAGACAACTTTATGGAATCTTATAGTGATGGAGGTGGGGTGGGAAAATGGATGGGTGAAGAAGAAGGTTGTTCCTAGAAGAGTGGGAGGGTGGATGTGCCTACTAATGGGGGTGGAGATGGTGGGGGTTGGGTGCTGGCATGGGCGAAAGAGGAACTGGGTGGTGGTGGGGGAGAAGGGGGTGGTGGGGTGGGACAGTTCCATGGTCGTCATCTCTGCGATCATTGTTGTCAGGGGCCAGGCTTGCTTCACATTTACGGGGCCGTGTGCATGGAAGAAATCTTCTGAAAGCAGCTTTGTCGGAGGTGAACAACGACATGGGTGTCATCAAACTCGTAGATGCCAGCTTACAGCCATGACTTGTAGCTACTCAAAACACTCGTGGTATAGAATAATTAGGCCTTCGACGGAGTACGAGGGAAGAGCATCCGCCCGGAGGGACAGATAGGCACTATTGACCACTGTGCAACCCCAAGAGGAAAATGATCCATTAAGTGCTTGTCACTCAATTTTTCCCTCTCTGCGCACCGCAAATCAAGGAACTTAATGTGTGCGATATAGTCATGTAATGTTTCCTCGGGTTTTTGTTCCAATTGGAACAATTGGATGATGGGGCTCCATTTGAGCTCTTAGGGTGCAAAGCCACGTATCAAGGCATCTCTCACTACTTTGAAAGCTCCTTTTGTGTCAAGGGTCCAAGGATTAGAACCATTGCACGACCTTGCCTTCAAGGTTGAGTCCAAGGAGATGGACTTTGGTTGCATCGTCGAAAATTTCAAATACCTAACATATTTGGTTAAAGACCTTGATGTGGTATACAAGAAGAGGTGTATGAGATGTGATAGGATGCATATGGGATGAGTTAGGATGTGATAAGATGAGTTAGGATGGGATAAGAGGTGTATGGGATGAGGTAAGAAGTGTATCTGATGGGATAGGATGTATATGGGTTGTGATAGGGCGAGAATGGATGTGATGTAAAAGAATAGATGTGAAGGCGTATGTGGATATATGAATGGGAATGTATAAATGGATGTATGAGTATAGATGTGGATGTGGATGTATGGATGTGGATATGGAAATGGATGTATGGATGTGAATGTGGATGTGAATGTATGAATGTGGAATGTGGATATGGATATATGAATGGGAATGTAGAAATGGATGTATGAGTATAGATGTGGATGTGGATGTGGATGTATGGATGTGGATATGGAAATGGATGTATGGATGTGAATGTGGATGTGAGGTAATGGCATGCAAACACACTCTCTCTCCTCTCTCTTTCTCTCTCTCTTCTGTGACTGCATCCTCCCTCTCTCTCATCTCAACTCCTTGGAAGGTTATGGCATGCACTCACTCCCTCTAATCTGAACTCCTATCTCTCTCTCTCTCTCTCTCTTAGGGCCTCCCTCTTCTTTTCCACTATCAACTCCTTCTAAGCATGGCATTGCATGAAATAACTAACACTAATGTGCCATTGAATCGACGCAAGGTGGATTTGCATGTGCGGGTGTTGGAAGAGTATGCAACTTTGGGCAAGTTTCATCTCACAGAACAGGAGAGGAATGTAGTAGACAAGGGGGTCACACTAATGTGGATCTATGGGTTAATGGGTATCTATACCCAGCTAACCCAAGAGTGCATTACCCACCCACTTTCAAAGACTTACCATCATTTATTTTGTATGTGGGAGATGGTGAATATGGGATGCTTGGCTACAGCAAACAAGAGATTAGCAAACTGACACTGGTAGAGTTTTCTACTTGTCATCACAGTTGCACACGCTCCAAGTAAACCTTGCTAGTGTACACCAAGGCCTACTTCTGGCTCAAGTGAAAATTAAGGAGCTTGAGGGTGTAAATGAAGAGAGAGCAGCGTGTGTGGAAAAGCTTACGCAGACCATCTCCCACATGAAAAGCACTCCTATTGGAGCTAGGGAGCGTAAGAGGCCACTCAACCACATGGAAACACTTGGCCGTTAGGGGGGTGCTCATAAGCGGAGAATTTAAGTAGTGCAATATGGATCCTCTTTCTTATTCTCTGGCACTTCCAATTCAAAATGCCAATGTAAATCATGTGTGCACTTGTGTAATGTCAATGTAATTTTGCTGGTTTTTAGAGTATTCCTTCAAGATGCCACAAGTTCTGATCAAACCGAGGATTGTAATGAGCTCTTGCACTCTTTCACAACAAGGGAGCATGTGCTTAAAATGATTAGGGATCCCCGTTGCAAGAAGATATGCATGGTTGTTTTCAATGAAATCATACATGAGGTTTCCTAAAGTATCAGCAGTGTTGATGTTGTAAATGCATGCGATGAGGTAGGCATTAGCATGAAGGGCTACAAAGCTCTTCATCAATTTCTAGGAGACACCCTTCGTAAGAAAGGTATCATGCACAACCTTTGCCCATCTAGCAAAGGGAGTGAGTAATGAAGATGTAAAATGCAGGTTTGGGGATTACTACCACATCAACGATACACTTACCATTGCAGCATGGGGAAAGAAGAAGAGTGCGGATGGTAATGTTTCATTCGAATTCAATGAGCTCAACAACATTTTTGTTGAAATGCAAAAGCTACAAAAGGCAATGATATTGTCCTATGGGTTGCCTTCTAGATGTAAGTAGCATAAGTAACCTTGTACGCATTAGGTCTGTGCTCATTTACAAGAAACGACTTAACATTTTTTTGAATTTGTTTTGCTTTAAAAGTTATCACAAACCCATATATATGTCAAAAAATCAATTTTCAATCTCTTTTTTGCCCCAAAATTGAACCGACACTCTCTCTCTCTCTCTACTCATCTCTCTACTGTGAGCTTGGCTTGCATAGCCTCACTCTATCCCTCTCTCTACAATCCTCTCATCTACTCTCAACTCTCCCTTTCTCTCTCTACTGCATCTGAAGTTGTTGTCCGTTGACATCTATTCCCTACTGTCGGCGGCTATCACCATAGTGCTAAGGTGTGGCTAAGCCCTTTGTCTCGAGGGGTTCACCTTTAAGAAATTTTATGTATCACATGCACTCAAGGGGTATTATAAAAACCCCTTGCACTTGCATACTTTTATGAATAAAATGACCCCTTTTTCTTCATAGACTTATGGTTTTGTTTTTAAAAATTGGTTTTAAAAACCCATCCTGTAAATGTATTTGTGTAACTTTTTTGAATTAATATACCCCTCCTGATGAACTCACATGCTACACTTACATATTTTTAGGTGAGCCCCCCCGAGCCCTTTGTATGGTGTTGTCAAGCCACACAATAGGTAAGCTTAAACAAATAAACAAAATCCCACGTTTCTTTTACAAAAAAAAAAATCAAGCCCTAAGATCTTCACTCTTCCTAGCACTTGGCCTGATCTTTGAAGCTGTAGCTTGTCATGGCTTCAAAATCCATCGGCTTTCACATTCATACGACCAAGGAGATCACTTATCCCTTCTCTTTAATTTTTTTGTCGTTTGGTGCTTCTTACATATTTGTGGCTAAAAATGGATTCCGATCACTCTTGCCCACAATCACTTGAATCTCTCCCTCTTCAACAACAAATGCATGATTTGCAAGAGAAAATGAATTTATTTATTAATTATATCTACACTATTATAACACCTATCGGCATGAAATACCAATCCTTTGGGTAATCATGAGGGTACTCCAGAAAACTTGGATTAAATCTAAAACTTACATTAAAAGATTTGAAACCACCAAAGTACACTAGCACTTTACCTTCTCACATGGCTGATGTAGTAGATTAGTGGCTTTATAAGGGGAAGAAATGCTTTACTTTATGTGATATCATAGATGGCCACATTAGGATACAACATGATGTATATAATGTATATAATTACAAGATGTGTCTCATCGTTGGTGGAGGAAAATTCAAAAGGACAAGGCAATCCAGAATATTTGGAAAGAATTTAAGGATATCTTTATTCAAACTTTTATGCCATCAAATGAGCAGAGTAAAGCACTTGATACTTGGTTTTTAATCTCTCAAAATAATGTTATAGTTCAGGATTATGCAGACAAGTATTAAGAGGTGCTTATGAAAATACCCCAAATTTTACGAGATGGCTTACACGTTCATAAATTTGCCTTGGGATTAAATGATAAACTTCGACCATTAGTACGTGGAGAGAAGTGTCAAACCTTATCTAGAGCTATAGATATGTCTTTAGTTTATGAATACGGTTAAAAGGGTCAAAGTCAAGTAGTGGGTCAAGGTTCCAAGTCACATAAATTATGCAACCTGCTTATGAATCTTCGAGGTACACTAGTGGGCAAAAGGGAAAGGCATCTATGTCTAGTATACATTCATCTACAAAAATTCTTGCAGGAGTTAAGAGAAAGGTGTCGATGATGAAGAATGACCACATATCTTCTCTCACTCCCGAGCAGTTTGAGAAAGAAAAGAATGAAGGCTTATGCTATGTTTGTATGGGAAAGCATCAAAGGCATGAATGTCCATTGAAGAAGCAACGCAAAGCTGCAAATATGACCCTGAGCCTATAGATTTAGATCACAAGGATAATCTCTAGGAATATTTATTGGATGATACTCTAGAGCAAACACCCCAGCATTCTACTAGGATACTTTTAGTGTAATTGAGAAACGGGTACCCATGGCTATAAATAGAGTCTTATCTCAAGAGGCTAGTTGTGGTTACCAAGTTTTAGTTGCAGAATTTATTGTCATGAAGGGCCCGTTGGTCGAAGGGAAACTGTGAAGTTACTCTTTGATATACGAGCTCTAGTCATAACGTGGTTATTTCTCAACTTATGTCTCAACTTATGAAGAAGTTAAATTTGAAAACTCAACCATCATCGTATCAGTACTACACAGTTGAGCTAGCAGATGGCAAAGGAATGTCAAAGGGTTAAGATCAACAAGGTGTAGGCCTCGGTCGTCTCACTATTCAATCCTACTAGGAATATTTATTGGATGATAATCTAGAGCAAACACCCCAGCATTCTACTAGGATACTTTTAGTGTAATTGAGAAACGGGTACCCATGGCTATAAATAGAGTCTTATCTCAAGAGGCTAGTTGTGGTTACCAAGTTTTAGTTGCAGAATTTATTGTCATGAAGGGCCCGTTGGTCGAAGGGAAACTGTGAAGTTACTCTTTGATATACGAGCTCTAGTCATAACGTGGTTATTTCTCAACTTATGTCTCAACTTATGAAGAAGTTAAATTTGAAAACTCAACCATCATCGTATCAGTACTACACAGTTGAGCTAGCAGATGGCAAAGGAATGTCAAAGGGTTAAGATCAACAAGGTGTAGGCCTCGGTCGTCTCACTATTCAATCCTGCTTTGAGGAGCTCAACTTTGATATTACTTAGCACATTTTGATGTTATGTTAGGAAAATAATGGCATGCATGGAAGAAGCCTCTCATCGACTTTGTAACACGTCTACTATCAATTTATCATGAGGGAAGGATGCATTACATTATAGGTGAGCCAAATCTACCCAAGAATGCATTAATTACTAATACACAAATGAGAAGAATATCTTGTAAGTCTCTCTTTTTAGGTTGGGTTTAAAAAGTTCCAAGGGTTATAGGCACGCGTGAAAGTGGAACTCTAACGTGTAATGCCACAAAATATTTGCAAGAGAAAATTCTGAGGGAATTTTTTGATATTTTCAAATTTGAATTGCCCTCTTCTTTACCTTTGTGCAGAAATGTAGAACATTAAATAGAGCTTGTGCCCGGTGTAACTGCAATCAATAGACCTCCGGATGCATTTGGTGGAGGAGAGAATGAAGTTTTGAAGGTGATTGAGGAGGAGTACCCAGCAAAAGGACTCATTCGCCCTAGTTTCTCATAGATTTCTTCTCTGATTTTTCTAGTTAAGAAGAAAGATGGTTCTTATCAAATGTGTATCAGCCTTAAATAAACTTACCATATAAAACATTGATATCCAATGCCAAGGATTGATGATTTGATAGATGCTCTAGGTGGAGCTAAGATATTCAATAAGATAGATTTAGAAAGTGGATATCGTCATATTCTTATTAAAGACAAAGATGTATCTAGGATTTTCATACTCGTTTTGGTCAGTACCTTGTAATGCCATTTGGGATTACTAATGCACCAGTCACATTTATGATGTTAATGAATGTCTTTAGGCAATTCATGGGTAAGTTTGTGGTGAATTTTATTGATGAAATTTTGGTTTATAGTAAATCTTTACTAGAGCGTGAATCACACTTGTTTACAATAAGCATGTGGCTGGTCGCCCTGATTGGGATGCAACTAAGCCCTTTCCCAAGAAACTCAACTAGTTTCCTAACCCTTTGGAAGAGATTGAGAAACTTAAAGCACCCCAAAAACTTGTTATGGAAGTTTAATAGGATATTAAACTTGTTATGGAAGTTGAATAGGATATTAAGAGACCTAAGGAACCTATTTCTTTGACAATTTATTCTCTCAAATCAACTTCTCAACCAAAAATGATTCCTGATAATTTAGAAAAAAAGAGTGTGCGGTCTCAATCTCATGGGTTGTAGAAGGAATTCTCGAACCATTATTGGAACCTGTTCCTCTTGAACCTATAAGGGAATTAACACTTGAGGGGGTGAAGTTAAATATTTTTTGACCACCAAATTATCTCGCAAAATTAATTCTTTATCTTCTAATACTTGCTCTGATGTAAGGTCAAAAGCAGTGACTACCGTGAGAATGGAGATATTATTTAAAAAAAACCAATTGTTGGTATGCATGCAATCCTATTTGCCAATATTACTATTTCCTTTGGAGAATTCTTGGGATGAGATTCTAATGTTTGTTGGTAGGATATCAAAGATTGGCTAGACTCAAAATGTCATCCATCGTCTCAAGATAAACTTGATTTAGAATCCGAGGGAGAAGAGGAGGAATTGAGTCCCCATTTCATTTACAAAGACATTCTTGTCAACAAGCTTGGTAAGTACTTTAAAGGTGAAGATCTTAATGCTACTCTACCAATAGAAATGATAAAAGTATCTTATACATCCATCCTGATTACATATTTGCAATTGTGGACTTCAAGAGGCTGATAATGTACGATATGATTTTGGGATGGCCATTCATGAGACAATTGCATATGATCCACGACTAGGGAATCGACCACGTGTACTTTAAAAGAAGGACACGATCATGAAAGTCAATTTAAAGAATTGGAGCCATCACCTTGTATCAAAAAAACTTACAGATGGAGAGTCTGATACTATAGAATGTGGCATTGAACTTGACCCTCATAGTGTATGTTTAATGGATGGTGTAAGGTCGACAAGTTCCTCCATTTGATGATGTAAATGTGACTAAGGAAGGCTTTGATGAAAATTTCTAAGCTCTTTCTAAGCCACACCTATTGTAATGGATGACTGTGATTGGCTGTGTTACCAAGGTGCACTCCAATCTTGGAAAGATCTGTGTCATGATTGGGAAACCTCTAGGGAGAGAGGAGCTAATTCCTTACTAGTTTTACTAGTAAGGGTTGACACCAATGTGTCTTTAGAGGATCATGCTAAATGAGAGAAATTAAGTTTCCCTAAATGAAGAAGACCTAATAAAGCGTTTGCTATGAAAGAATGTGAAGTAAACACTTCATTCAAAGATCTTGTAAAGGAAGACGATGACTCTTGCCTAGTCCTTAACAATTTTAAAAAATTTTCCATTTGCGAGAGAGTCATCATTAAACTTGAGAAGGAAAAATGATCACTTAGAAGTGATCTAACAAAAGATTTTGATGAACCTGAACAAACTAAGGTAATTGATCTTAACAAGCTTGGGCAAGATCTAGAATATGTGAACATTGCAATTAATCTTTGTAAAAGACAAAAAGAGGAAGAATTGTGTGCGCTTCTTAAAGAATTCAAGGATATTTTTGCTTGATCGTACAAGGAAATGAAAGGTGTGCCTCGTTTAGTGGTGATGCATACCATTCCCATTGTTGTTGTGAGAGCAAGGCCTGTTTGATAAAGGCCTAGATAGATGAATCCTAAATACAATGAACTTGTATAGAAATAAATTAATAAACTCCTAAAAGCTAGATTCATCTATGAGATTGATCACACTGAATGGGTATCACCCATTGTTGTGGTTCTCAAGAAGAACAGAAAATTGAGAGTCTATGTTGATCTCAATAAGGTCAATGCGGAAACAATGATGAAGGACCACTACCCTTTACCATTTACTAAGCATGTCATCAAATGAGTTTCAAAGAAAGAAGCCTACAAATTCTTAGATGGATTTTTTTGGTTATATTCAGATTATAGTAGATCCTAAGGACTAGCATAAGACTACCTTTACTACACAATGGGACACTTTTTCTTACAAGATCACGCCTTTTGGTTTGTCTAATGCGCTTACCACTTTCCAAAGATTAATAAGTAAAGCCTTTAAGGATTTTTTGTGTGAATTCCTACCTTTTAGCACCTGCCACTTTCTAAAGATTAATGAATATGGCCTTCAAGGATTTGTTGTAAAAATTCCTTGTAGTCTACATGGATGATCTCTATGTGATTTTCCTAATAGAAGGACCACATAGGTTTTCTGAGGAATGTTTTTGAGATATGTCAATTGTATCATAAATCTCTAAGCCCTAAAAAATGCATGGTGTGATTCTTGGCCACATAGTTTCAGCAAATGGCATTTTCATGGAGAACAGAAGCAAGATCAAGGTCATACTTGAATTTCCTCATCCTATGAACTTTAAAGGACTCTGGAGATTCATGGGGCATTACAATTATTATAGAAATTAGTTATTCATGTATGCTGAATTAGCCTACCCATTATATGGTTTGATGATAGTCTTTGATTGGACGCAAGAATGTGATTTCTCATTTCAAAAATTACAATATACTTTGGCATTTTCACCTATCTTTTGGCCCCCAAATTGGGAATTAATTTTTCACGTACATGTTGATGCTTTTGCATTTGCCATTGGGTGTGTAGCCCAGGGAAAAAAACTTGCACTTTTTTGTTTACTATGCAAGTGAACAGTTGGATGATGCTAGGAGAGACTGTACAAGCACCAGACAAGAAGGCTTGGCTATGGTTCATGCTGTTAAGAAGTTCAAACATTATCTCTTGTGGCCAACAAGTTTTTCTTTGTGGATCATCAGGCCATGATGTACTTTATCTCCAAGACTTATATAATGAGTCACATAACTAGATGGTTGTTAGTCCTAATAAAATTTGACTTCATAGTTAGTGTTCAAAAAGGATCTCAACATGTTTTATCAGATCACTTATCTAAGGTTCCTAATGGTGAACTCATGTGGTGAAGCATCCATGGGTGTGGATGATGACCTACTAGATGCTTGCTTATTTCAATTGAATGTAGTTCCCAATTTAAGCTCAAAGGTTGACCATTTTTGTCTACTAGCTTACCTCTAAATGAAGATATCACTATTGATAGGGCCCAAACGTTGGCTAGAGCAACAACTCCTTACAAGCTTACCTCTAAATGAAGATATCACTATTGATAGGGCCCAAACGTTGGCTAGAGCAACAACTCCTTACAAGCTATTTTCAAGGAAATATATCAATTGGGACAAGATGGCATCCTACGACTGTGCATACATGAATAATACTACCTGGAAGATTTAGAAGAAGCCCATGTAGTGTAGCAGGGGGCCATTTTGTTGTAGACATCACTAGTTATAAGATTTTGTAGGTAGGGATGTGGTGGCCCACATTGTTTGGAGATGTAGCTAACTTTGTTAAAACGATATGATGCATGCCATGTATTTGTAGAGGAACACAAAACATGGACTAAATTCCATTGTCCTTTGTTATTTCTCTTTAACCTTTTATGAAGTAGGATTTTGTCGATCCCATTAGTCTTCATGCACATCACATTAGAGCTTGTGATATCATTGTAGCTATGGACTACTGCACTAAATGCAAGTAGAAGCCAAGGCCATTGTCAAGAGGGTGACACTCGTTTGACAACCAAATGCTTATATGAGCTCGCTTTCTATCGGTTTTCTTGAGATTGTGAGTAATAGATGCCCTTATTTTATTCATGAGGTGATTGAGTTCTTGCTCAAAGAGTTCTTGAGATAAGCCGTAAAAATTCCTCTCCATACTATCTTCAAGAAAATGGGCAAGCCAAAAGCACTAATATCCAAGATGGTGGAGGCCTCTCAAAATGGATCAGGAGATAAAACTTCTAGCTACATTATAGGCTTACCACATGGCCTACAAGACATAAGCCATTCCAACTTACATATAGGCTTCATGCCATCACCCCTTTGGAACATGGCCTTGAGAGTCATGACCTATCAAGATGCCTAAAGATATTCGCAAAACTAGATAAGACTTGCCTTTATGTTGTATTTGGGATTTGTATTTGGGATGTGAATTAAAAAATGTCACCAAAAGTATTGGTTTGATGCCAACCTTCAAGGATGAGAAAGTTTCAGATAGGATGCCTTGTCCTCTTGTATTATGTCCAAAAAACCAAGAAGCTCAAGCTTTGGAGGACTTGGCCCCTATCGTATCATGGATTCTTTGAGAAGTACCATGGATGAGGTACGACTACCAACATTTGTGCATGGTAGCAAGTTACACCTTTGCTAAGGACCTCTAACGCAAGAACAACTCCAAATATTACAAAAAACACAAGAAAAAAATGAAAGTGAAAAAGAAAATTTATGCTTGGCCATTAACAAAAGGAAAGAGCATGATAATAAGCTTAGGAAATGTAATGGTGTTCTAAACTGCAATATGGTGGAAGTATTTAACACTAAAAGAAGAAGACTGGGAAGCACAACCTACAATAAAATTTTGGATCCAATTCCAATCAGGTAAGGACTTTGAACATAAACTTGGTCTAGTGGATAATGGTGCTCATCACAATCTTATGTCAAAAGATTACTTGGGTGTCTCTTAGTAGACCCACTGTGTCTCATACCAATGCCCACAATGCCCAAGTGCATGGTTTTGATAGATGAACAACTACTTGTATGGGTATGTATAAGTTGACATTCATAATTGAAGATCTATGTTCTACCTGAAGGAATTATGGCCAAAATAATCCTCTTAGGACAAAATTAGATAGGGCCTAATAAATGTCACATTGATTGGGAGTCATGCGCCACTTCCTTGGAGCAATACGGTCCCTCGATCACTATTTCATGTATTAACTGAAAACATGTGAACCTTCATGAAGAAGACTCATTATTGAGCATGCCTAGACTACCCTAGCCTAGATTCACCCAATTCTTCCATGCCTTTTGATCTTGATGTGAAGGAATCCCAACTTTGAAAACAAGATGTACTTGCAACTCTCTACTATGAGAATCAACTTTCAATGACAACCCTCCTTTGCAATAGAAAACTCATGTGAAAATGGTTCAAGTATATATGCCAAAAATCCAAACAAAAACAATTACTTCTTCTTCTCATAGGAAAATTTATAGGAGACACCAAAGCACCGAATCTCGAGATAAGCAACAAAGAACTCTCTACTCATGCCGAAGGTTACTACATTGGAGCTTCCACATTGTGGGTGCCCAAGTTGGGCATAAAAGAGAGAAGTTGTGAGTAGTGTGTTGCTATCCAAACTCCAATTCATGGTACTTTAGTACCAATGATAACCGAGATTTCCTAATCACTAATGCATAAGGATGTAAGTAAGTCTTTGTTGATAATACTTTTATGCCATGATATAGTAATATCACATTAACCATTGTTGTTTACTAAGGTGCAACTCAAACATTAACCGCTCAAAACATTTATTGTTGGTTGACACACTATTAAGTGAAGCATGCATGGATTGAGAAAATAAGACTTTGATTGAGCAAGATAGTCCTAATGGGTGTTGCATCATCACTTAACCTAGAACCTTGGAGTGCATGAAGTACTTTGCAATACTACTTGTTGGCATGCTACACCATTTACTGCATGGCCAAGGTTCATGAGAGACTGGCTTGACTTCAAATACAGACTTTAGCACATGGTATGTAAAATATCTCTTGTTCATGTTCCTATTGAATATGTTTACTCTTAAGTTTAATATCTAGTGGGGTGACCAAATGTACCACATTTACTTTACCAAAGAGCTCATCTACAAAACATTTGGGTTCACACACCAGTGTTCCCAAATCCATTATTTTGGAGAGGCTAACCAATCTTCCTCTCAAGTATAATAATCGAAGAGTCTATAATTCCAATGAAATCTTTATGGAGGGGATACCTGATCAAAAACTTTGTTGTACTTGCAAGGCATTTACCTTAATGTTACAAGTCAAGAATGTGATTAAGGAGACAAGGATCGAAAAATCAAGGTTTTGGCACATAGCCTCTCGCATACTAGAAGACTAGGCCCAAAAGTCTACTTAAGGACTTGCAAGATTATTGTCATCAAAATTTGGTGTTCAATCCATATCTTTTGACTAAACTACTTTTGAATACTGTGGCCATATTGGATCATGCTCGATGGTCTGCATGAGTAAAGAGCCAAAGGTTTGCAAGAGCAAATAGCACTTCACATGATGTCTCTTCATGAAGAGACTACAACACCTCTCTATATCCCACCAATAGCCAGTATTACCAATAGTGTATCTTTTGCGTCATCAATCACCCCTTCATTTGAAACCAGCTTGATCTCTTCCATGAAATCCTCTAGGGTGGAATTCCTAGCTCTACCTCTACTAACTCTTATGCTAGCACTACATTTATGGATTCTACAACACTCCCTATGGTGTCCATGATCTCCTCCACTTAATTAATGATATCTTTAGCTTCTTTGGAGATACCACCATGTTCCTTAATTCCACCAACTTTATCTTATATCCTAGAACTACTCACTATTACCATTACAACTCAAGAGATTGCACTACAAATGCCAACCCTTCGGTTGAAAAGAGTGTCAAGTCAAGTGGCTCGCCAGGTATCTCCCTCTTCCTAATGAACGAGTACTTTTTCACATGTGCATTTGAGATTTACACTTCTTTTATTCCTCTTGAGTGAGGAGTCATTTTTTAATGATGAGGTGGGAATCATAATAATGGGGATTTCTCTTTTCATCACGAATAGTCTCTCCAGACTTATCAAAGTCAATTGGCTAATTCAGTGGAGATGCTCAAGCTACATGAGATACAACTTCATGTAATGCTATAAAGAAAAGGACCAACTATGGAGACAAATGGATGATTTAGAGGCCAGAGCTAATATAGCCCACTTACTGGGAGGAAAGGTGTAAAAATCAACATGATGAAATAGACCAAATTAGTGGAATAATCATGGCACAAGAAAAGGCACACCTTACAAAAGTTCTCTCCTTATTACAAGAGAAGCATCTTAAAAAAGGGATTCCAAAGTTGAGAGATTATGCCAAGATACAAAAGAGTTTGGAGCCTTAAAGGTGCCTTTAGCACACACAAGCTCAACAAGCATGACTAAAGGTTGATAGGATTTGGTGTAGGTCCAAGAAGAAGCACTACAAAAAGAGGTAAATTTGGAATAACGCCTAATTGAAGTGGAAACCTTGTGTGACACAATGAGTGCTCACAATGGCAAATTAAGGACCATGGTGGAAAAATTCTGTCAATATTGCTAAGATAAATAAAGAATAGCCATGGATCATGCCCATCTCTTGGAGGAACTTGACAATGTTTGCCTAACAACAGCTCTTTGACCAAAAGCCTAGGCTACAAGACAGAGAGATCTTCAAGATTCCACAAGGGAAGATTCTAGAATACTTTGCCTCTCCTAGAACGCATGAGACCACTTGGAGCTGCATGATGGCCTACCATAGACTTGCTTTAATTAAACAACAAGTTGCTGCTTGATACTCCACCCATTTCACGAGAGTCTCTCAAGTGATATCTTATTCTGTAAACCCTTTGATCAATATGACCTTTTTAAATGATGATTACCAAAATTGGAGGCTCCATTGGATTTAGAGTCAACCATGTTTTTGCACCCCATAGTGCTCAACTTTTGGGCATGGACACTTCTTCTCTAGATCAATGATGTTTTCCTGGGAGATGAGGAGATCTTACTGCTTGATGTTCGTGAATAATTCTAGGTAAATGTGCCCTATATGCAAGCTTTACTTATTCAGAATTGTGCTTGGATGTCTTTGGAAGGGATTCAAGAAGCTACTGCCACCTACCATCATTTGGTGTCCCACCATTCATAGGTTTTTAAATCTGAGGGGATACTAAGCTTGCATAATATTATACATAGACATCTCTAGAATCTCACCACACATCATGAGACACATCATGAGGGTAAAGGTTTCTTCTTTTTAAAATATATCAATCACCTAGATGTTGAGGATATTGAGCTCACCGATTGGAGGTAAAACTTTCTTGAACATGTGGTGGGTAGCTCGATTATTGAAACTTACCCGTTTGACTTGAAGCAAACGTGTAAGGCTACTTTTATATACCACATGTTTCATCATACAAAGACCATTCCCTTAGTATTACACACAAAAAAGTGTTCGGCAATGCTATGGTAATTCGAATAGTTATCTTATAGCTATGCTAAGCTCAATCTGTAACATTTAACTAATTGTTAAGGTAGGTAGAGTAGTGCTTTCAAGCTACCTATGTTGTTACCATTATTGTTGTAATTGTGAGTTGTACTTGTTAGATTTAGGGAAGGTTTGACCTCATGATAGACAAGTTCTTGTGATTTTGCATCTTTTTTTTAATGCACTTGTTTGTGGTTGTATCCACATTTTCTTGTGATTTTGCGTCTTTTTTCGATGCACTTGTTTGTGGGTTGTACTTGTTTTTCACATGAACTTGTTTGTGGTTTTATCCAAATTCTTGAGGTCTAGGACTAGTTGTAGACATGTAACAAGACCAACATTTTCTTAGTTAGTTTTGTTTAAAGGGTATGCCCCTCTCACAAGTCTGTTCTTATGTATCGTTTTATAAATTTTTAACAAATGTTTTTGTGGTTTTAATAAGAGGATGAGGACAAGAGTAGGCAGATTCTTATGGCGCTATCCTTTCTTTGGAATAGATTTTTATGTAGCTAAGTATTGTTTCTTTTCTTCTTGCACTTGTTTTTTGCTTGTACAATATTCTTACATCTATGCCATTAGCTATTTCATTTTTTTGTTACTTGTTTTTTTCTTGTATATTATTCTTACATGTATGCCATTAGTTGAGATAGGTTCTTGTGTACTACTTGCATCTTCTTAGGCTACCAAATCATCTAAACTATTAGAGAAGTTTTATTGTTATTTGAAGGTAATGGTAATAATATGTATGTATGGAAAACTAATGATTAAAGTTCCCATTGTAGAACCCTTGAGCTTGTATGTTTTTGAGAATTCGGAATCCATCAGGAACCTACTGTCATTGAATCTTACAAACCCAAGGTGATATCGTCTTTGGATTTTGAGGATTTTACGAGTTCCCCATGGGGTTTATTTAGAGAGAGGGCGTGTAACATGATTCTGGTAGCCAAATGAGAGTGTTACCTTCATAGTGCCCTTGGACTACAATAGTTTGTCACATACAAACCACCTTTACATGGCATGTTCTTTTCTTTCATGGATGGCAGTTCTTTCTAATTCTTTTTTTGGTGTTGAAATTCTTCAAGGGTCATATGCAGATAAAAAGTTTAGAATGGACTTTGAAGTGAGCTTGGGTCTTAAGTAGGTTTCTTAGCACCCACCATTGATTGTTTGGGTGAAAGTAAACAGGTGGGATGGACTTTGATGATGGATTATCTCTCTTTAGCAACAAGATTAGAATATAATTAAGAGGGGATTTCAGTCTAGAGGCTTTGGGTTATTTGCGATAGGGTGTTACCCCGTTAAGAGAACATTCACCGCACATCTCCACTTAGGGTGAACCCAATACCCGAAAGGGTAAAGTAGACTGCGCTTGATTGACCGCAGATGGTAACACCCAAATAGGATTTCCTTCTCGGTAAATACTAGAGAAGTAATAATAGAAAGCACTATCTACACTTGGCGACAATCATGGTGGTTTTCTAGGTTAATACTGGGAACGCTGCACTTTAAAATATCACGCAGGCTAGATACTCCTTAGGCAGAATCTTACCTTCATCGGTTTCACCTGGGCTTACCATCTTAGCAAAATCTTTTAAGAATCTGATTAGTAAGCAACTTCAATGAACAACAAGATAAGTTTTACATAAACTAGGATTAGGTTTTCCCAGTCACAACTGAAGGTCTGAATTGAATCCCAAGCCTATGGAAACACCTAGCATGCACACTCGCTCAATTGGATGAATGAAGAGGTCAAGGAAGAGGGGTTGTCAAATACCCCCAATGGAAGAAGAGACAACACTCTCAGATGAATTTCAGGTTTCCAAGCCGAAAATCAAAATGTAGTGCCGTACTTTTAAGGGGGAAAAGAAAGATCTCGTGATTCACATTTACACATTTGAGCAATGGGCAAAGCTCAACGCCATACGTCCTGCTAGTACTTTACCTACTCCCTCAAAGACTGGACAGAGAACTGGTATGTTTAATACCCACCAAAGGACTCAAGGCCGATTAGCGTTCATAAAGATATGAAAAACATATACTTAATTGTTATTAAAACACCATTTTTAATGTACTCAGAGATCAGATAATAACAGAGATAGAAGTTTTCTTTGTTGATTCTTTTTGTGTATTTACAAGGGACACTAAAGGTGTTGTTTCTCTTGAAAGGGATGTGACCAATCTAATTTTTATTTATTGTATTTTTAGTTATCGATATTTTATTATTTATTAATTAGTATTTTTTTAGTTTATATTTTCCACACCCCCCCATAAACTAAAAACATTATCTCAATGAACTCATTCAAGGCCCACCATCAGGTTGCATATTTTAAGCTTCTCCTTGGAAAGCGACTTCGTCAGTGAGTCGGCAGCATTGTATTTTGATGGATGGTTTCGACTAGTTTATTATGCCAGTCAAATGTTGTCAAGAGCTGAAAAGATTTATTCTACTAATGGACAGAGAAGCAATCGGAATGATTTATTCAATGAAGATGTTCCAGCATTATCTTTTGGTGGGCAATAAGTTTACTTTCATGTGGATCATCAAGTTCTGGTGTTTTTGGTCGATAAACCCAATTTATCAAGAAAATTAGCCAGGTGCATACTGATATTGCAAGAATTTGAATTCACTGTTTGTCATACACCAGGCAATCAACGTGCAGAGATGATTTTCTATCCCGCATCGACATTGGAGAAGCTCCGGAAGGTGTATCAGATCAATTACCAGATGCAGATTTGTTCCAGATTGTAGTATCTCTAGATTGGTATGATGAAATCCTTATGTTCTTTACAAAAGGAAATTTTCCAAAAGGTATGACCAGAGATCACCGGAAGTGTTTAGCTCTTTGTAGTAAAACTTTTATGCTAATTGTAGGACAATTGCACAACATGGGTATTGATCAAATAATACGAGCCTGGTGTATACAAGCTCATGTGAGCAACAAGATGTCTAGATGGAAGCACACCAAGGTGTAAGTGTCAACCATTTTTGTGGAGAAACAACAGCCTGAAAAATATTTCAAACTAGATTATGGTGGCCTACAGTGATTAAGGATGCATCGAAATTTGCTCGACTGGGCTAGTGGATCACATGCCCCACAATCCAGTGCTTCCGATGGAACCGTTTCAAAAATAGGGTCTAGATTTTGTCAGACCATTAAACCTCCAGCTTAGCAAACCCGCAATAAATATATTTTGGTAGCCACAGATCATTGTACCAAATGGGTGGAAGCCACAGCATTAAGAGATAATAAAGCTAGCTCTATAGCAAAGCTTGTTTATAAAATGATCATGACCAAATTTGGGTGTCTAATTGAATTAGTCAGTGATCAAGGTGGACATTTTTTGAATGAAGTAATTAAATGATTAACTCAACATCATATGATCATTCATAAGAAGTCTACAGTATATTATCCACAGGCCAATGGTCAGGCAAAATCTTCCAATAGAATGTTACTGAGAATTTTGAAGAAAGTGGTCAATGAGAACCAAACACATTGGGATCAAAAGTTGTATACCTCATTATGGGCATTCTGAGCATCTTACAAGTCTGCCAATAGAACAAACACCGTTTTCCATGGTCTACAGACTAGAAGCAGTCGTTTCGATGGAATTTGTGGTACCCAGTTTTAGAGTGGTGACTACCCCCGCTTATTTTCCAAAGAATCCGAAGCAAATCGACTGGAACATTTATTGGCTCTGGAGGAGACGAGGTTTGTAGAGTATATGGACATCCGATGTCATTCAGCACCGGAGGAAGCTGTAGATTGATCGAAATAGAAAATTTTGATTTTTTCATGTTGAGGACTCGGTTTTATTGTTTAATTCTAGGATAGGTCCACATCTAGGTTAGCTAAAAATACGATTGACATGCCCATATTGGATATTTCCAAACTCGGCACTGACACATTTGAATTAGTGACACACTGGATGGTGTGAAACTACCGAAGCTCGTAAATGTTTTCTGATTAAAGCCTTATTTTGGACGGTTACTAGAAAACCGGAGTCTGTTCTAGTGTACACTTGGTTCTATCATGTATTTATCCACCACATGTCGCAGTCCACATTGCAATCATGCATTGGTTCACGCATTTCCAAATTGGGCTATCATTACCATAAAAAGGAGCGGCCTTTCTTTAATTTCCCTTTACTCATGTCGCTGCCCTATTCTTTCGAATGTTGTGCATCTTTATTCTTGTTATAATCATGAAATCGTGAGAAAATCTTTTTTCCATTTGTAATATCATTACTGCATTTTAACGTTCTCATCACATACTTTTCACCTTTCGTTTACACTCTTTTCTCGTAGTTTATTTGCAGTCTTTGTTTTCTTTGCTCTCTTCAGTTTTACTACTCTCGCTGCTTTCATTACGTTCATTGCCCTCCAAATTCTGTAGCAGCAGTCATGGTTGAGTTTGAGAAAATCTCTGCCATTCTCGACGTCAACTTCTTGAACCAGAATAGAGCATGGCTAGAAAAGGTGGGTCTCTTCTAGTTCACGTCGTTACCATGGAACCTGCAAGCACTTGGTCCCAAAGTTTTAGAGTAGCTGCTGGAAGCACAAAAGAATGGAATCATCAAAATAGCATAGGCCACCATACCATTTACTACAAAGTATTTATTCAGCTTGCCGTTGGAAGGGGCAGTGGAAGTTCCACTAGCCACCACAGAAGAAGATATGGAGTTCTACTTCGGCTCCAAAGGTGCAGGCAAAGAGTACAAACTCAATAATCACAAAGAATCCCATAAGAGATTACATTTTCAGTTTTTGATTGAGATAATCATCCAAACCCATAAGGTAATATATATGTCAAGAAGGGATATGGGTCTTTATTTATATGCATCTGGAGGAAAACCTGTTGCTTGGGCCAGAATTTTATACCAGCAAACTAAAGACAAAACTAAAGAGTATTGGGCTAAATTCGAAGACCAATATTGGTCTATTCATACAGATGATGCATCATGAAGTTCTACAAGGCATGTAGAGTTTTCACTGTGGGTACTTTTTGCATTTAGGCACAAAGATAAAATGAGTAAAAAGAATCAAGTTTAAGAAGATGCTACAGAAGGAGCTCGGGAGGAGCAACAAAGAAAAGAGTTCAACTATTAACCAAATCAACATGCTACCTTGCACAAGAGAGGGAGGGAATAAGAGAAGACCATGCAAGGGTCTTCTTCGAAACTAGCAAATAGCCAACCCTAATGAGGGTTAACTCCCTTATGTGAGGCCCCTAGGGGCTCACTCCACCTCCACTTGTGTCACTCAAATGGAGCTACCTTGCACAAGAGAGGGAGGGAAGAAGAGAAGGAAGACAATGCAAGGGTCTATTTGTGAACTAGCAAATAGCCAACCGTAATGAGGGTTCTCCCCTATGTGAGGCTGCTAGGGGCTCACGGATTAATTCATTTATGCTTGTTTTATGATTAGAAAATTCATAATTATTCATTCTAAAGTGAAAGAGAGCTTATGCTAACATTCTTATAATTATTTTCATATGGAAGTCATATTTGGATATTTTTTCTTAAATAAACAAGGTGCTTAAATGTAATTATGTTTATGTTTAAGCTTAGGTTTATGCATAAACTATTTTTTATGTTAAAAGTGTAATTTTGGGCATTTTTAATTCATAGAAAATGCGAGGAAGTTATGGCAAAATTTTATCAGTAAAAAATGAAGGTTTAGGCATAAATATTTTTTATTCTAAAAGAGAAACTTTGAGTATTATTAATTCATAGAAAATATGAGGAATTATGGCATAATTTTTATTATTAAAAAAATGAATTTTATGCATAATTAAAATTTATGCTAAAAGTGGAATTTTAAGCATTCTCATTTCATAGAAAATATGGGGAAGTTATGGTAAAATCTTTATCATTAGAAAATGGAATTTATGCATAAATAACTTTTATATCAAAAGTGAAATTTTGAGTATTATCATTTCTTAGAAAATGTGGGGAAGCTATGAAAAATTTTATATCATTAGAGAATTAATTTATGCATAATAAATTTTATGCTAAAAGTGGAGTTTTGAGCATTATTCATTTGCCTGAAAATTAAAGAAGGTTATGCATAAATTTTCTAGATGAACTATGGAAATGATTATAAATATAATTCATTTAGATAAAAGACTAGAAACACGCTTAGTTGGATGAATATGAATAATTGTGACTGATTTATTCCTAGATTTCCTGGGATCCAAAAGAGAATGGAAATTTAGACTTAATTGAATCGAGTCGAGAAAAATTGCATTTAACTGAGCCAAGTAATGGCCAAAACTTAGGGAAGTCCTGTCAGTATAAAAAAGTAGAGTAATTGTACTTTTAATCTGGATGATGTGAGTTGATGTGGAAATGATGTATGATGATGTGAATGAATGTGGAATGATGTGAGATTATGTGAGTTGATGTGGAAATGATGTGAGATGATGTGAGTTGATGTGGAAATGATGTATGATGATGTGAATGAATGTGGGATGATATGATTGGATGTGAATTGATGTGGGATGATGTGGGATGATGTGATTGGATGTGAATTGATGTGGGAATGATGTCGTGTGGAGACCTAAGTGAAAAAGGTTGCAACAGCTGATGGTGGAGAGTCAATGAAGGACGTCTCGCATGGCAAGGTCGGTCGAGGTCTTGACCAACCTCGGTTCGATTAAAATGGTGAGCTTCCAGTACGGTGGATGAGGGAGCAAGGAAGCGGCCTATGAGTGAAGCGCTAGTAGGTGACTTGCGAAGGAACCTAAAGGGTGCTGACCATACGGTTCTCGGGCTCTGGGTCACCCAAGATACCCACGCATGCGATGAGGAAGAAAAATGAGTTGGAGCTGTTTTCTGAACACGGGCATGGATCTGGTTGATTGGCCTTGCTGATCTTCAACGGATGAGTTCATGGCTCTTTTACATAACTATTGAAAAGGCCCATGAGTGAGTAGGTGGTGAGAGTTCTGGTTGCCGATGATGCCATAGGTATGCTGAGGAAGGAATGACTGAAATTGGATTTTTGGTTGGAAAGTGGAAAAGTTGGAAATTGGACCTGAAAATGGAATCCTGAGGATTAGGATGGAAACACCGTGGTTTTATTGCAATTGGAAATAGTTGAATCAGAGAAAAGGCAATTTTCCATTGGGTGCATAAGTAGTGTGTCTATTCAAATTTTGCATGAGTGCCGGCTAGGGGGCCTGGGAACTCTTTTCCCTGGTACCTGGGACAAAACATAACCAAATTTTTATAATGGATCCTATCAATACAGTGGTAACCCATGGGATTTGATGGGGTTAGGCTAGACTGATGGATCCCTATAATTAGTTCAAATTATGATAGTTGAATTAAGTCACAGGATAATCTTTGTTCTATGGAAAAAGAATCAATGGGCTGTGCCTCTTTGATGGGGAAAAAAGCATTGGTCTCTATGAACCAAGTGCAAGTTCCTCCTTTGATTCGGCCATGTGACCCGTGGGTTCGGTCGGAATACAAAGGTCAATTAAGGCCCTTGACTATGTTAGAAGATTTTTCCTAGAGGAATCGCCTATGCTTTCTGGGCGAGGGAAGCTTTTTCAGGGTTTGGTTTTGGAAGAACTGAGGGATTAGTCTCTTGTCCGGACATTCGTGGGTGAGACCCTGAGTGGGAAGCTCTACCCTGTGCGTGAGGCTCTACTTCCATTGCCAGCACTCCGGAATTTGACGTGCAGAGGGGGCAGGATCTCTCATGGCTACATCTATGGAGATAGATACTCGACTTAGTCTTTAAGATGCATGAGACTCTTTTGATGCCAGATTGTATCAGCAGGCTATTGGATCCCTTCTTTATGTGTGCAACATGAGGCCAGATATATAATATGCAGTCTCATAGTTGAGCAAATTTACGCATAGCCTAAGTACGAAGAATTGGTAGGATGTTAAGTGGGTTTTCCACTATTTATAGGGTACTTAGTATTTTGGATTATTTTATCCATAGGGGGTGAGTCACAGCTGCATGCTTTCAGTGATTCAAATCGGGCTGGATGTTATGACACACGAGTGTCCACTAGTGGGTTTTACTTTCGCCTTGGTGATTCATGTATATCATGGATCAACAAAAGAAGCAACCTATAGTGGCCACTTCCAGCTATGAAGTTGAGTACATGGTAGATTTTACAGCCACAATTGAGTGCGTGTGGCTCATATGTCTGATTTGGGTGTTGGTGGACAGTTGTTTAGCACTATGATTTTCACTGACAGCCAGAGCACATTAGCAATTGTGAGGAACCCAGTGTTTCATGCTCGCACTAAGCACATTGAGAAAGATGAGCACTATGTTAGGGAAAGACTCTCTGCAGTAGAGATCAGCTTAGTCTATGTGTCTACACATGACAACATGGCAGATTTATTCATGAAGGTTCTTCCTCTCACGAAGCTTAAGCTTTTCGTAAAGCTTTGGGCTTACTGTCTTTTTAGGCTTGATGATCGGCCATACCTTGTACATGTTTGCATCATCACTCCAGGGGGGATTTGTAGCATTATATGGTAGTGATGTGTGTGAACACACTTAGGACCATCGGCCCCGTGCGTATGTACACCCTCTTATCTACTCATTTTGGGGTGTGTGTACTTATCTTTTGTATCTGGCACACATTTGTTCATTCTAATCTAGTGAGTTTGTGTTCTCTCAAGCTTCTCAATCCTGTGTGTGTGCATTGTTGCAACCCTAATCCTAATTCCAACATTTTTCCCTCCAAATCAGCCTCCCCACTCTTTCTCTCTCTCTCTCTCTCTCTCTCTCTCTCTCTTTCTCTCTACTATGAGCTAATGGCCTATATACACATAGTCCCTCTCTCTACTATCAGCTTGAGCTAGTGGCCTATATACAAACAGTCCCTTTCTCTCTCTCTCTCTCTCTCTCTCTCTCTCTCTCTCTCTCTCTACTATGAGCTGATGGCCTATATACACACAGTCCCTCTCTCTACTATCAACTCCCTCCCTCTCTCTTTATCTCTCTCTCTCTGTCTCTATTGTGAGCTTATGGCTTACATACTCACTTTCCCTCCCTCCCTCAAAGGGTCATCTCACATAATAGGAGAAGATTGCATGGAGACAAGGTGGTCACACAAATGTGGATCTATGGTGGGTTGATGGAAATCTATACTCAGTGGACCCTTCTGCATGATACCCACCAACTTTCAGAGACTTGCCCTCATTTATTTAATATGTAGGAGATGGTAACAATGGGATGCTCGAGTATTGCAAGAGATTATCAACAAGTGATGCTGGTAGAGTATTGCAAGAGATTATCAACAAGTGATGCTGGTAGAGTATTCTACTTGTCCTCACAATTGCATGCTCTCCCAGGTACGTTAGGTGGTTTGCACCAAGCCCTACTTGAGTCTCATGCCAAGGTTAAGGAGCTCGAGGATGCAAATCAAGAGGGTGTAGCATGCATTGAAAAGCTAAGATAGACCAGCATCCACATGAAGAGCAACCGTGTTGGAGTTAGGAGCGTAAGAGGCCACTCAACCACATTGAAACACTTGTTGTGGGAGGGGGTGCTTGTAAGCTAGGAGTTCACATAGCATGGTATGGCTCTTAACCATTCCACTCATATGGTCGATGCACTGTCAATGCATTTCCAAGTTCGAAATGTTAATGCTATCTTTTTGGTTTATAGAGTATTCCTCTAAGATGTTACATGTGCTGATGAGTTTGGGGACTATAATGAGCTCTTGTGCTCGATCACAATGAGACAAAATGTGCTTAAAATAATCAAGGATACCCTTGGCAAGAAGATACGTTTTGCGATGGCCAATGATATCATGTGTGAGGTAGCCCAAACTATTAGCAGTGTTGAAGTTGCTAATGCATCCGATGAGGTAGGCATTAGAACCAAGGTCTATAAGGCACTTCATCAGTTGCTAGGAGACACCCTTTTGTAAGAAAGGTATCACACACAACCTTTTTCTACCACCTAAGAGGGTATCATTAGCTAAGGGACTGAGCAATGAAGATGTCAAATGAAGGATTGGTGAAGAGTACTATCACATCAACGACACCCTCTTCATTGCATCATGGGGAAAAAAGAAGACCTCACATGATATGTTTTCATTCCCTACAAATTTAACAACATATTTGTGGAGCTATAGATGCTACAAAAGGCTATGATATTATTTTATGGATTGCCTGCTGCTTGCAGGATGTAAGTGGGGTTTGTAATATTATAATGTTTTTGTTCGTGTGCACATTTTTGCTAAGAGTGTAATATTGTGTTTGTTTATGGGTTTCATAGGTCAAACAGTCTCATTCATTTTGAAGTTGGATGAGTGTTAGTTAGTGAAGGGAAGGAGGCTAGAGAGAGTGAAAATTACACTCATGAACTACGCTATGGCAAAAGCCTTTAAAGTTGGTGACACTTGTGATGAGGAACTAGAGAGTGATGGAGATGGTGATGAAGAGATTGATGGACCTAGTGATGAAGTTGGTGATGAGAGTAGAACAAACACTAACATTTTGTTCAGTGTTCAATAAGAGAAAGAAATATGGTGGTTGGGAGCCTTTGAGTTTCCCAACAAGGAGACACATGAGGGGCTAGCATGGGTCTTTGAGAGATTGCCTTAGGTTAGTAATATGATGAAGGCACAAATAGCTGAGGGTGAGCACTTGGATGTTTAGGGTCTAGGAAGTTTTTCCATTGATTGGCATCTCGGTGGAGGCCTGAAGACAATTAAGTGTATAATTGGTTGCACTCAAGATGCAAATACTGCTCCACCATACCCTTGTTGCATGCATGGAGTGAAACAAAAAGGCAAGAAGAAATGCAAGGGGAGGGACATTGGTGAAGAGGAATGTGATGACATGGGCAATTATGAGGGTGAGTGGAATGGTGGTGTACTTTCATCACCTGTGTTGGCACCTCCAACGAGGGATTTACAAGATAATAGTTGGAACCCCATTCTTTCTTTTCCTCTCAAGAATGTTCAATTTTGTACTTTGCATGCTTTCACGCGTATCTTTGACTAGCTCTTAAAGTGTCACATAGACTATGCTTTCACTATGCCTGGTTAAGCTCGACAAGATGACGCGATTACAAAAGTAGAGAACATTATCAATGAGATTGGTTGTAATGGTGGTAACATAGAGATTTAAGTGAACCAAAAGACCTCCATGAGGTTCTCATATGGTTTTTTAGAAGTTTTCAAAAATGAGTGGTATGAAGGCCAGAAGGTTTCTCCAGTAGCCTGCAAACGCATGCAGCAAGGTTCTAGAAAATGCACATAGGGAAGGTGTGGAAAGCATAGCTCCAAAGAGATGGGAGTTGTGGTGGAAATACCTTTGCAATGCAAACAATTTTAAGAGGAGTTGCAAAGCTTCATTAAAGTGGTGGTGGTCAACACATGGGTTGAATTGAATATCATGCATTCCATGGTATTCCATGGATTTCTAAGGTTTTGCACTAAAGATATCTTCTATTAATGCAATTTACAGAAATGTGGTTTTGTTCTTTGACTAGCACATATTGTACGATGCTCATGGTGCATGGATTATGAACACATATGGCTTCCTTGACATGTGGAGTACCTAAGGAATGGAGAAGAGTCATCACCGTGCAAGATGAGTGTACTTTAAGAACACACAACATGGAGGCGATAAAACTCACAAAAACTATCTCAAGGAAATGTTTGATTGGTTCTTTTGATACACCTTTGGTAGAAACATTTCAAGGGAGAGGGCTCAAAGGTCCAAATTGGCCCAAGCAGACAGGGAAGGGAAAGAAAGCACCACAGTGGAGGGAGCGGACAAGACCCGCACGCCATGTTGCATGGAGGATAGCACGAAGGATAATCAAAAAATTTTGGGCCCCTATTGATGTCTAGGGTTTTGGCTATATGGTCTAGGGTTTAGGAATTAGGTTATAGCATTGGCTTTTGCAATGCTTACAAATAGCCTCCCTGGTACCCCCCTCTCATTTTTCATTCCATTTGCTTCTTTGAGCACTCCTTGTCATGGCAACCATGAGGCTGAGGAGCTTGCACAATATTTTCTTGACCTGCAGCTACCCAATCTAACTGAAGAGGAGGCCACCTCCCTATCCCAGGAAGCATACTTAGAGAGAGGGAGATTGTGTTCCCACATCTTGGATTTGCAAAACCTTGGTGGTTGGCTACATTGGCCATACTTCTTGGGTAAGTAATATGTAAGAGCCTTAGAGCATTATTTGATTCATGATGTAAATTTTTGATTGATTGAAAAACTTGTTTTGTAGGTTTGTAGTGTAAACTGAAATTCATTCCACCACATCACAGGTGGTAGAACCCCCGCCGGTGATCCTGCAGTGCTGCACTAGGCATTGGCCTTGCACTATGGCGCAAACATTGTACAACATCGGGAAGCTATGGTGCATAACATTGTCCAAGTACTAGACTCCCCTACTGTTTCAAGCACAATTTAATCTAGTGTAACTCTAAGCTTGCTCCAAATGATCTATTTCCCTTGTTAGGATCTTGTAAGGGATGGAATTTTAATGCCAAATTTTGGCTTGTAATACTCACATCCACTGTTTATGTAATACGATACCAATAAATGAGAATTTTATTTTTTGCCATATATGGATTTAAGTGTCATTTTGCCACAATTTTTGTTTTTTGTTTTTTGTTTTTCCAAGTGTCGTATAATGTCAAAGTTGTGGATTATCAAGCGAGGGATATTGTCAAGTATTGTATAATTGAGTTTTTTGGACAAAAAAAGTGGGCCAGAAGGGTGCAAAATGCTGTGTGCGAGGTACCCGGACTAGGCATTTTTGCACCCTCTTAAACGCCTCCTAAAATTAGGGTTTCTTGCAATGATGACATTTTTTTGAGCTCTATATAAGGAGATTTTCCTCTTTGAGCCATATCATACATTCAAGAACATACATCCTCTTTGGGCCATTTCATACATTCGAGAGCATACGTCCTCTTTGGGCCATTTCATACATTCCAGGCCATGGTGTGCACTAAGCAGATTCTAAAGAAAGCCACAAAAGAGGAGATGAGAAGGAGGGAAGTAGTTGCTAAGGACAATGCGGAGAAATTTAACGCCTCCATGAGTAAAAAGGAAAGGAGGGTGCATGTGGATTATGACAACACCAACAACAACAGTGACACCATGCAGAGGAGTGACTCTGATTCGGAGAGGATTGAGTCAAATGATGGCATGCTTATGGGCGAGCCCACATGGGCTCGCATGGATATTCTAGCACACCCCATAGTAGGGTTGAAGACTTTGCCCAGAGGTCGGGTCCCTCCTAGAGAGCAACAACCATAGGCCACCGAGGCTCCCGAAGAGCTCGAACGGCCAGAGTCACCTCTGCAACACTGCTGTCGTAAGAACACATTTTTCAAGCCCCCCGCATGCATGGCCTGACCCCCCCAAGCTCTTCATCAGTGTGGTCTATGACGCAAAATGTGCTCCGGCTTTAGACTATTCTAGGAGATACGCCATTACCAGAAGTCGACCAAGATGCTAATCCAGAGGGTGCCATTTGTACAAAGATGTAAAGAAATTCTATGGGATTACAATATGGAATGTTGCATGTTGTCCGTTGCTCTCGAAGCATTGCAGGAGGTAGCAGAGTCCTACCTGGTCAACCTTTTTGAAGACACTAACCTCTACGCAATTCATGACCATTGACAAAGGACATGCAGTTGGCGGCACGATGAATTTGCGGAGAAAAAGGGCCGTAAAAATAGAGCGTCTCACTTTTAATGTAATTGGCCTATTAAGTACAAATGTAATATTTCTACAATTGTCAATGCAAGATAACATTTTTGTCTTTGTTTTATAGTCTGCCAATTGAGTGTTTGATGCGATGAATGTCTGCTATACTTGGTCTATAAATTTATAATCAATTTACGCTATGGTCGGTCTATAAGTTTATGCTACACTGGATTGATAAATTTACACAAATTTTGGTCTATGAATTCACTACATTCGTTTAAATGGAAAAGCAACGTATACAGAAGATGGGCCAGAAGGGTGCAAAAAAGGCATGTGTGCGGGAGGCATGCACAGGGCATTTTCTTACCCCTTTAATCCCTTTGGATTTCAATGTTTTGTGCAATGTTTGTGTAATTTTTTGTGTATATCTACACTATAATACGTGTCCAAATATTTCTATACTATGTTTACTGGTCAGCAAGGCAGACCTATCCACATGATGGGCCAGAAGGGTGCAAAAAAAGGCTTGTGCGGGAGGCCTGCACATGGCATTTTCGCACCCCTCTAGCCCCTTTCGATTCCAATTTTTATGTAGTGTTTGTGGAATTTTAGTGCATATCTACGCTATAATACGTGTCCAAGTTCTGTATACTATGTTTACTAGTAAGAAAGACCTATCCATATGATGGTCCAGAAGGGTGCAAAAAAGACCTGTGCGGGAGGCCCGCACATCAATGACATTTTTGCACTCCTCTGGCCCTTTTAGATTTTGATGTTTTATACAATTTCAACACACGGAGAAGCTCACAGAGAACATAAAAATAAAAATCGTATACAAACTCCACAAAAGACGAATTACAACTTGAAAGAGCCCATTTATATAAATTGCAATACAGTTCAACAATGATTCATAGAGATTGCAACAATACAATTTGAAAGAGATCGTCTACATGAGAGTTTACATATGAGAGGGTGGGACTTGTTGTACAAGGGTTGACGCTTTTTAGCTATGGGGAGCTCCCCTGTTATGATGGATTTTGTTATGTCCTTGGGCGAGTTTTTCTTGTGGATTGTGCAATTCCTATTTGGGCCAACAGCTTGCCTCTATAGTTGTTACCAAATGTGGTCATTTACAAGAGACTTCTTAACTAATATCACGTAGCTAACTGACTGGCCTAAAGTGGCCACACATAGTTTCTTTGACAATGCTTCAATGCAAAAAGTGGAAAAGTGCAAGACGGTGTGAAGTCCTTATGGATTATATCAAAATCATCCATAGGGAGAAGGGGAATATAATGGTTCATGGCTGGGTATGGGCCAATGGAACTATGTGTCCCCCCACCTCGCGTGGCCCAGTTGTGGATCTCCATCATAGCCTCCTAATTTTTATCTTCATCTTCATCAGCTTTCCATTCCAAATCAATCTTGGACCTGGTCTCATCCATATCTGCCCTCTTTGGACTCCCACCACCCATCTCCCGGTATGGCATGACCAGGTCCAAATCAATCTTGGACCTGGTCTCATCCATATCTGCCCTCTTTGGACTCCCACCACCCATCTCCCGGTATGGCATGACCACAAGTTGGAGATTTTTCTGGGTGGTCTAAAACTCCTCCTCAGTTATTACAAGAGCTTGTTCCACACTCTTTATTGCCTCTAGCGTGATTGGCACTATGTCCTCCATGGAATCTGTTAATGGAAGGAGGTTATCCTCAAGGTTTCTTGTACCTGAATCATCTATAGGCATTTCACCTTGAGAAACCTAAAGCACTCATCCATGCGAATCCCACAAGATTTTTCAATGTCGTGCAAAAAGATAAAGAGATCCCCCCAACCACCATTGGACATAAAGTTTTGATTTCTATTTCTAGAATGGGGGCAGAGTCATCTTTGTCTTCAACTGCCTTGTCGCTAGCACTGGCCTTGAAGTGGTGGTGAGGGTTCTCGGCCAACCCCAGCACACCCTCGGCCAACCCCAACACACCCTCCGGGAAGAGTTTTTGGACAAGCACTGATTTACTAGGACCAGCAGCCGTGGCTACCTTGTCTTGCTCACCCTTCTCTGTGACAAACCCCCAAGGCATAGCTGGGGGAGCTCAACTTCACCTTCCTCCTCTCCTTCAAAACTGCAGAAGACAAAACATGCCAACCATGAGAGGAAGCGCTGGCCAATATCCCCTTCGTCGTGCTGCGGACTTGTTTTTTTTCGAGCTCTATGAATTGATCTGAGAGTGCCGCCATACCTTCAAATCTTTTAAGATGTACACTTACCAAAATCGCTGCCGGACAAGCAACTGTTGCCGTAATTTCTTCTGGTAGGAGGCCTTCCGTCCCATCGTCGAATTCCGGTGTGGTCAGGCGATACATCCCTAATTTGGTCTGCATCGTGTATGGGGCTGCCCGGCCAGCGGCCTTTTCAGCTGGCAGCAACGGCGCCCAGCAGGATGGGGGGGCAGGGAACTGGAAAGGTCCCGGCAAGGGCCGATTCCCAACTACTTCTTGGCTCCTATGAAAAGCTCCGTTTTGTTGGGGTAAAAGTCGGCTTTCCTGGCTCTCAAATAACAACAATGGGTAGGCTAGCATTGCTGCAGGCGCTGGTGCTGTTGGTGCTATCTGCGTCACCCTGCTGCATCGCCTTCTAGGTCCCCCTTGCCTGCCCGCCCTTGGTGTTAGCGAGTTGACTTCTTAGTTCTTGGCCTCCCTCAAGGGGCAGTTCACGTGTGTTTAGCTCCCAGCCTATGTTGGCTTCTCCTAGCGGCCTCGTTGTTGTGCTTTGTGCTCCATGCCATGTGCCCAGCTGTGCCCCAGCCTCCCTCCTCATTTTGCCTCTGTACATCTTTGACCAGGTGGCACTCTACCCGGACAAGGCTTGCATCCACTCCACAGGGAAGGAGTATTCCTATGCAACTGTGCAGCAACAGCAAGCATTGTAAGGGCTAGTAGTAGCCAATCGTAGCAAGCGCTTGCCTTTGGCTGCCTGGTTTGCTGCTACTGATGTGTGCGCCACCGACGACTAGTGTTCGCTTGCTTCTCTTCTCACCCTCATGTGCTTCACTTGCCTTGCTTGCCGGAGTCACCCGCCTTGTTTGCTAACCATTAGCACCCACTGGCTTGCTTATATACAATCTACAGAGCCCGGGACCAATTTTGGCAAGCCCGATAAAGTTTTTTCTGCTTCTAGAAGGAGACAACGTGCAAAGAGTGTGGTTTGATGCCTTGTGCCTCAATCAGAAGGACCAAGAAGAAAAGAACAAGGAGATTTGCAGAATGGGAGCCTATTATGGTAACAACAAAGGCTGCTACGTCCTGATACACGGAGTAGGGTAAGGGTACCATCTCTAGAGCAGTAGTGGAGGAAAAAGTGCTCAGTAGAATAAATTCCCAAGGTGGTTCACATGAGCCTGGACGTTTCAAGAGTTCATGCTACCAGAGAAACTCTATTTTTTAGTGGCACCCAGTCTATGGACTGTGGGGCTCCTCAACAGGTGGATTTAAGTTCAAGGATTATCAATGATAGGTTTCTGCAAATGTTGTCTTCTACCTTTGCATGTATACTACCAAGTCCCCAAGTCAACTTTGGCTATACTTAGGTCATGCGGTGTGGATTCGATCATGAAGCCTATTGATTTCTTGCTTTCTAATAAAGACTAATAAAGAGGAGCTTATAATGTTGGAAAGAGGAGTATCATGTTGTGTGTGTGGATGCCCCCTTGGTAAGAGCTCCACGTAACCAAAAGAACCTTTATTTTATTGAGAGAGATGCATACATTTATCTGGCTACCCTAGAATTATGGCTACCCCCTCTTGGCTGTTACTACATGCTCCCTGGAGTGCCTTTTACATTATTTGACTATGATGTTTTAGTTGACCTGTATCAACTACATCTCAAAGGATGTACCATCAGTTATTCTTAAATTGTGAACCAAATCAGCTACCGTGCTTGCTTAGTGCCTGAGGATCGCATCCTGTGCATCTTAGGTATGCTTGGAATAGATGGGTTTCAACAGTAAAGGACCGCAAAGATGCTTAAAGCTCATTTCATAGAAGTTGCCAAGATATGCAAAGTTGAAACACTCATAGGATTAGCGATGGTTGATTATTACGGCAATCACTTGGAGCACATGTCATGGGCCACCCCACTCATTGGTCTCTCAAATATGTTAAATAAGTTGCAATTGGATGGACCAATGCAAAGGGAAGTAGAGGTTCTTAGAGCAAAGGGAAGTAGAGGTTCTTAGAGTTAGCTCAAAAGGTTATGTTAAAATTCAAAGTAGAGTACTACATGGCTGGTTTAAGCTTGACGGCAGGGATTTCACTGACATAAACGAGAACATGTGAACATGTTAATAACATATGTTAATAACACAAAAAATCTTGTGATCACATGTTATATTCACAAAGCTTTCACAAGGGCCTTAAAAAATTATCTTTGTCGGGCATAAAAAATCTTCTTAGGTGGCCACTGACCTGCTATTATGTGAAGATGGTAACATGAGAACATGTGAATAGCTTATTCCCATGTGTAGCCAAGCTTTTAAGGCGTTCCCAAATGGCAAGTGACCTATTATTTTGTAAACGGTAACATGAGAACATGTGAATAACTTGTTCACATGTGTTATTATCACAAAAAATCTTGTGATCACGTGAATATTAAATCCTTGCTTGACGGAGATGCACACTTTCTGCCCATCCTACAAATCGATGCAGTCGGTGCCGGAGTTCCACTGCTCCGAGTCATTCAATGAGATGCCGCTGTTCATCGAGATGTATCAAGTGTTGTTAATGAAACCCTATATGCCTTGTCAAAAGAGTCTACTCTAATACCACAAGATTTGCTAGTTATAAGACTACTACCTATGTAGGGAATAGGCGATGTTGTTCATGGACAAGCAAAGGGACGAAGAGATGAATCAGATTTGATGATGCACTGAGGAGCAAAGTATGGTTTTTTATTGACATTCCAATCGTTAATATAAGACTCCAAATTATAGCATGAATTTGTACTCTTATTCGAGAAGTTGTCTACTTTTCAAGTAGCATTAAAATTGGGTTGTTGCAAGATTAGGGTGTCCAGTTTTGTCCAGTTTATGCTGGACTGGGACAATTCTTGGACAACAAATTTGGGGGGGAAAGGTACTTCAAACGAGATCAAGAAACTAATAGAAAATACACATACACTCAAATTTAACCCCAATATAACTTAAATTAATATAAATTAGTCCAATTTATCAAAATTAACCAAAAATATGATAAAACAATAAAAAAATGATCTTTCCATACTTAAAGTGATCTAATTTTTTTTCCATAGATGCACCAATACAAGTACACTAGTCCCTATAGGTTTTAGATGATTTACATCAAAAATGTAATTTTACTAATTAGATTATTAGTATTTGCAGGCCTTCTGATAGCCTGGAAGAATTTTAGAAAAGAGATCATTAAAAATCAAACCATTGGATTTGCAATTTTGACTAACCACCACATTCTACCAATGTATCACTATCTACCACTCTTTTGATCTACAAGATTAGGCATTTTTAAGTGGTAGTTATTGTGGGTGCAAAAAGTGGCATATATTATAACACTTTAAAGACCTTGAAATATTTAAAGAAAATAGACAAATAGCTTTAAAATTTCTCAAAAAATCAAGTTAAGCTCTATATTATGTGAAGATCTAAGATGCAAAGTGGAAATCTCATACGAGTTTATATGTGAAAGATATTAGCATTTTATGGAACCAGCCCAAATTTGGGACATGGTGTACACATTGAGCTTGTACCTAAGGAAATGAGGACTTTTAACTATCTAATGCTTAATAAGATTATGCAACTATATTCCCAACTTTGCATGTGGTGTTCCAACAAAAGAACTTGAAAGGAAATTCCTTCGTTAGCTAGGAGAGATTGGCCACTAAAGGTAAATAAATGCTTATTTTTTTACTATTTACAGGGTGCCTGAGTGGACAAAACTGGGCACCCTGATCCTGCAACCACCCTTTTGTAAAAAAATCTCAAATTTTTAAGTTTATTTGTCATTTTTTATCATGTCAAATTTGTACATAGTGCCCAAAATTTTGTCATTTTTTGGGCATGCTTTCATGAGTACAATGTTAAAAAAAAACCTTAAAAAAGGTCTTTTTTGAAAGAAATCTTTGAAAGATGCCAAATGCTTCTTTTTTGAGGAAATATTACCTATTTTACTCGTAAACGTGTTTCCAATTCTATTGGTTGTCTATGGCATATTGCTTGTAGGAATTCAAGCATGTGGATATCCCTGGCATGGCACACAAAGAATGTCAGTTGTGCACCATTGCATATGCAATGTGTGCCGACTAGGTAATCTGGCGTGCCATGCATAGGTCTGTTGAATGCTTGCATACTAGTGAGAGCTATGCCAAATCCCTGAAGAGGAGAAGTAACTTGTCCTTGAAAGGGCTCATAATAAGTGTACCATTTGTAACGTTAACAATTTGGCAGACAACCATGTCAAATGTCATTTTAGTTAGCATAATGATAATTGCATCGGCTTCTTTGATCGCTATGAACCTTTCGTCTGTTGGGTGTATAGACAGCGGGTATTGCTGATATCTAGTTGGGATTTTGAATTGGTAATAGACGGTTGTAGTAATACTGCTAAGACGTGTAGCTACAACTCTAGTAGATGCTATTAATATGACACGTTTGTTCTCTTTTATGAATTGAAATGTCAAATATTTTATGAGAAAACTCTTTCCACTGCTCCGTGTTCCTATGATTATGTGTAGCCCATTACATGTGGTCGCTAGTTGCCTGTAGATTGTTGCTTGCTCTAATGTGAGTGGTGCATTTTGAACTTCGCGGAACTAATGGAGCATGAGAAACATTTTGCTCCGTTTGTGTTCTTCGTTGGTCATCGGCTTGACATTCATTGTTGTCAAAAAGTTTTCACGATTCAACATCACTTTCTGCTGAATTAAATTGAGCATATGGCCCATTTGGTCAGAAAGTAGCATGTTCCATTGCGTGTACTTTGTTACTTACATTTAAAGATAGTCCTCTGATAATATAAGATGACGTAGTTGACATTCCAAAAAGTATGACGTAGTGTTTTCTGGTGATAGTAGCTCTGATTCATTCCTAAAAGCCGTGGTTCGGAGCAGGATGTTGAAGAAGAAACCTTCTGTTTGGTGTCCTAGATGATATTTTGTGAATTTGACAAGCCTTCTACGTTCTCTTACAACATTATTGTATGCATCATGTAACTAGTTTTCTGTCGATGTCAAGATATCTTTGTCAATTTTGTATGCTTTGTGGTAGTCGCAAACGGTGTCGTTCTCTAAGCTGGCTGGTCGTGCGCAGTACAGATCGACAGGATGCATGACAATATTCTACCCATGTGAAATCAACCTTTGTTGTAGAGCTTCGGTGGTGATGAGTCTATGTACTGCACACTGTCACTCTTTGTGATTATTGGTCTTGTAGCCCAAGCCTTGTATCATCCTCTACTGAAATATTCAATGTTTCTAATGGCTCATTTTCATCGCGTACTTCAACAAATAGTGGGATATAGAAGAGTTTGTCACTCTTTGTATATTCATGTGTGCACCCCATAGCAACAATGCAGTTGGGTATGGCACCATGTTACGCTGTTCATGGCTTGGGCAGAAATACAACCACTCTTCAAAGTTTGTAGGTGCAATGTAGGCTCCGTCTACGAATGTGTTTCATATGGGAAACCATATTTGCATGAAGAGTTGTGAGCCCTTGTCATGTAAGATTCCTTTGCAAACGTGGATTTCCTTGGAGAGAACGAGTTGGCACAAACACATTGTGAAGGTATTGGATGCACCGTCTAGTGCTATATGAATATATGCGGCTATCTCATTTGAGACTCGTTGCACATCGTCTTTATATTGCACCCAGAGAATGATATGTGCATGTAGAGAACCCATGTTTTGTATCTCATACCTAATCACGTGATGTTCTACATGGCCAAAAAGTTTATTTCCTTCAAGAATGTTTGCATTCAAAAAGTTGTGAAGCCGTGTGTGAAATAGCAGAGTGCACTCAAGTGGGTAGTCTTTCCAAGTGAAAACTGGGTTGAATTCACAAACTATGTTCTTGATTAATGTTATCTCTTTCCACTTCGTCTGTTGTGAATGTGACAAACAAGTCTAGGAGATCCCACGTGTCCACCATGGCAATCAAGTCTTTTAAGTTTTTCCAGTGCCAAGATGGTGTGCATGGCAAAGATGTTGGTATGTTATAGTGCCAGATGCTCCTTGTGGTGTCCTGATCACTTTGCTATCTTATTCAATCTCTTGTATGTATCGATGTCACGCTATGGCAACGTGCCATTTGAACTATTTGCAATCAATATTTCTTGCTTTAGTTGATCATTACTAGGTATGGCTTGTATAATGTGAAGACCAAGAATAGTGCTCCAATCCTCATTCGAATATAGTCACTGAAATGGACATATCCTTTTGTAGTTTTCATGTCTAAAGAGGAAAAGAAAAGGGAAACGATAGTTTCAATAGTGATATCAGCAAAAATTCAGATCGGGCGTAAGAGGCAGGCCATTATATTCAAATGTTGTAGTGCACTCCGCTAGTGTTGCAGCATCATGCAATTGTATCAAAGTAAACGCGTGTTTATTAGATGTATAGAACGCTCTTCGTCTTGAAGGCTCCACTAAATTTTGTAGTAATGATAGTTCACCATGCGTCTTTCTTTAGTCATTAGTTGAAATGGGTCATCTTGCTCGTGGTTCTTGATAATGCTGGTTACACATATGCCCAGGTTCTACGAGTGTCTTGTACTTCTTTATAATAGGATTTTTCACTATATTGTATGCAAGTATGCTTGAAACTGGTCTGGAGGCTAGGTCTTTTGATATGCGAGCCTTCAAAATCAGTCGACCATAGAATAGGGGGTTGTCTAATATAGATCTTCTCTCTAGAATGCCTCTTGTGATGGCATTTCCTATGGAAGTGATGCCCATTGTGACACATCTATGATGCTAAGAAGTTGGGTATGTAGCTGGTTGCCTGTTACCAGCCGACGAATGTAATCTAGAAGTAGGGGCACTATACTTGATTGCCTGGTCATATTCTTTTTGCAGTTATAGCAAGCACGCCAGTGTGCTTTAACACCGTATTTATCTACAACATCCAGTAACAGTGCACTTGCTAGTTTAATGTTAGTCATGCAGCTTTCACCTTTAGTACGATGCCGCCTTGTCAGAAATGAGCACACACCACATCTAGGACATAGTGCAATGTTTCCGACAACAATATCACACTTAGAATGCCATTGCTCATATAGCATGTCCACGTTATACCATGTGGATGCATTTGGCATTAGCATTTGTTTTCTTTTCCTCGAAGTCCTAGTTTTTGCAACATGTCTTCTTTTTAAGGTGTGTATTTACAAAGTTTTGGTTTGCCATATTACCTATACTAAATGTTTGGCAGTTTCGATTGACATATCTTAAAGGCAAAGTTTAAAATTAAGAAACATACAATTGTGTAGTTTTACGTATAATTATCTTGAATTGATCAAACGAGCATGAATTTGTAAACATAATTGCAAAGGGTGCTAGAGGCCTGTCCCCACTATTGATGAACCGCACACCTACACTTATGATCGATGGAGATCTTGAAGCACTTGCAAAAAGGATATTTTTAAATTGGTTAGAATATCTAAATCTGAGTTACACGTTGTTCTTTAAGTCATACTAATTTTGTGCTTATTTGTGCAAGTGAAAAAAAAACATACATAAAGTATGGTGGGGAGTTGACACAGTCCTCCCCAAAATTCTATAAACATAGGGGAACGTGCCCTTCCCCCCCATTTCCCAAATAACACTCTCGGTATCGAAAGTGGACCAAAGATACAACTTCAGTGTTGAAAGTGGCCAGTAGTTTGTTCTAATATAAAAGAGAGAAAAAAATAGGATTACATTTGTGAGTCTACGAATTTGAAGTCAATGATGTGACGAGTCTCGTGTGGTATTGTTTAACGACCATTGATTAATGAAGAGCCAAATTATTATTCACATGAGTTATCTTCAACCTTGTGACCAGGGTCGCAATCTGCAAAAAAAACAAAACATCCAAATTAGGAACAAAAAAAAAAGAAAATTTTGCATTTAACATTACGGACAATTACGGTGGTGGGCATGTGCATTGTAAAGAAACATATACAACTTTTCTACGCAAGACTCTTCCGCCTTGTCAGTAGATTCCAAGAGAATGTCCAACTCAGGAGTCAACATACCTAAAGAAACATTTCAGTCCATTAGGAATAGCACGCTTAATATCTACAAGGGTTCAATACCAAGCGATAAGAGGCTTAGGCTATGCATGCGATCATCTTGTCGCTTGGTACTAACCATAAATAAAAAGGATACAAAAGGGGTCAGTATCAAGCGATTAGGGGCTACTATGATTCTTGCGATCTCCCTAGCACTTGGTATTGACCCCTTCTATATAAAAGGATAGACATGGGATAAACATGAGGCCATATGGATTATGGGGTTAGTACTAAGCACGGTAGGGGGATTACACGATGTCTGCGAGCCCCTTATCGCTTCATATTGACATAGATAACAAAATGGAAGTTCCCAAAAAATAAAAGAGGGTCAGTATCAAGCGATTAGGGGCTTACGTGATGCCTGTGAGTTCCCTCTACCGCTTGGTGCTGACACCTTCTGTTTTAAAGGGTGGACATAGGGGTAAACACAAGGCCATATGGATCATGGGGTCAGTACCAACAAGCGATAGGGGGATTGTGTGATGTCTGTGAGCCCCTTACCGCTTCGTATTGAACCTGATAACAAATGGAAGATCCCAAAAGAAAAAAAACAAAAGAGGGTCAATATCAAGCGATTAGGGGCTTATGCGATGCCTGCGAGTTCCCTATTGCTTGTCATCAGTAAACAAATGCGATGTCCGCGAGCCCCCACTTCATAATAATGACCCAGATAACAAAATTAAAGTAAAGGGGGTCAGTAAGAACAAGATATAAGGTAGTACAAGGATACCTGCTTTGGCGATGGTGACGAAGATGATGGTGGCAGGGAAGATTGACACCATGGCAATGGGAAGGCACAGGCTAGACGATGGCGATGATGATGCAGAGGGACGACACGAACGGCAAAGAGCTCGACGCCAAGGGTTTTAGGATGGGCAGAAAACTCAATGTCCCGAAGGAGATTTGAGCCATTTTTAGACCCATGTGGTTGTCTTAGCACCACGCGTGTGGTGTGTCGTATTCATAAGTGGCATTATAAGGTCTTATGCATTTATAAGTCATTTTACCCTTCATATATGAGGCCACCAAAAAATTTAAGGGTGAAATTTTCAATATCCCCTTGTAATACCTAGGAAAGAATGGCATAATAGAATTAAACCTTCAAATTAAAGTTTCATCCCATGCCGTCAAAAATGAGCATACATCACAGTTTAGCAGGCTATGGTTCATTAAAACATCATAACATTTTTTGTTTCTATAAGGTTGTTGGAGATGGAGATTTATGAATTCTCCTAGAGACAGGTTTAGATTGGGATGCCTCTCTAAATTTGAGCGATTGTACCTTACTTTACGTGTCCACCGGTGAATTCATACATGCGTGGGAGTATTGGTTACATCATCTTGTGCAAAATCAAATATGCACAAGGGAGCTTTCCCATGTTCCCAAATTCATTGAATATATATTTTCATGTTTTCTATTTATGGATTGGAGTTAAACCAAGAAATATATATTCCCACGTTTCCCACTTTTATGAATTCTCCTAGAGACAGGTTTAGATTGGGATGCCTCTCTAAATTTGAGCGATTGTAGCTTACTTTACGTGTCCACCGGTGAATTCCTACATGCGTGGGAGTATTGGTTACATCATCTTGTGCAAAATCAAATATGCACAAGGGAGCTTTCCCATGTTCCCAAATAATATATGCACATTGCTAGTAAATATAAATGGCACTCGAAATAAATTAATGGCGCTTGTTGTCACAAACCCAAATATTATTCGTTGACTTTCAAACTCCTTGGGGGGTACACTATTAAGAAATCCTATGTATCACGTGCGTTCGTAAAAAACTCCTTACACTTACGTACTTTTGTGAATAAAATGATCCCTTTTTCTTCATAAACTTACGATTTTTTTTCAAATTTGGTTTCAAAACCCCCCTCTATAAATGTAATTTTGTAACTTTATTAAATTAATTAACCCCTCTTGATGACATCACGTGCTACACTTACATCTTTTTAGGTAAAGCCCCCGGGTCAAAATCGGTCATCTCAAGATATTCATGGCCAACACCAGCTCACCTCCATTATCCAACCCAATGATCTACAATTGCATCAACTAAGCCAATTAATTAATAAATTAATTGATAAAAATAAACAAACATACAAAACTAAGCCAATCAATCATGCACTTGCATCATCAACTAAGACAATCAATTAATAAATTAATTGATAAAAAATAAACAACCATACAAAACTTTAAATCAACAAGATAATGCAACCAATACTCCCACGTATGTACGAATTCACCTACTACGCATAAAGTAAGCTACGATCACCCAGATTTAGAAAGGAGTCTGAGTATAAACCCATCTAGGAGAATTCATAAAGGTGGAAAACGTGGGAATATATATTCCATGGATTAACTCTAATCCATAAATAGAAAACATCCAAATGTATATTCCATGAATTTACTCCTTATAAGAGAGAGAGAGAGAGAGAGAGAGAGAGAGAGAGAGAGAGAGTATGTTTTTGTGACAGGGTGCATGTGCATGTGTGTGTGTGTGTGTGTTTAAGAGAGAGAACGAGACAAAGAGAGAGTGAGATGGGAGTAAGCCTAGGGAAGGGGAAGAGAGAGAGAGGGACAAAGATAGGTGTAAATGGGAAGAGGGCAGAAAGAGAGCTCAGAGAATAAAAGTAGATTTCAATAAAACATAAATATAAATATAAATTAAATATTAAATATATTATATATATTTGTGTACACACACACACACACACACACACACACACACACACACACACAAAAACACATGTATGTACATGTACATGTATATGTATATGTGTATAATATACACATGTACGTATGTATGTATGTATATGTATATGTGTATGTGTATAATATATCTATCTATACTATCTATTATGTGCAAGTATTTGGGAGGGGAGGAGACATGTGGTGGTTGAAAAAGGGCCAAGTCTTGGGGTAGGGAAAAGAGAAAAGGGGGTGTGATCACTACAAGAGTAGAAACCTGTAGCGACCCTTACGGGGGTCGCTACAGAAGTCGTTCCAAAGGTCGCTCTTGAACATCGTTTAAATGACCTCTATAGCGATGTTTTTGAGATGCATAAACGACGCTTTTTGGGTGGCATAAACCACGTTTTTCGGGTGGCATATGCATCACGTTTGGGTGGCATAAACGACGTTTCGAGGGTGGCATAAACCACGTTGTTAGGTGGCATAAACGACGCATTTTGAGTGGCATAAACACCTAAGTTTGGGTGGCATAAGCGACCCTTTTTGAGTGGCATAAACGACTCTATGAAGGTGGCATAAACGACCCTATTTTGGGTGGCATAAACGACCCTATTTGGGTGGCATAAACGACCTTACAAAGGTGGCATAAACGACCCTATTTGGGTGGCATAAATGACCTTATGAAGGTGGCATAAGTGACCCTATTTGTATTATTTTTTTAGCCATTGGGGTCGCTTAAAAGACCTTTGTTCTGAACGTTTTTTTTTTCAGCCGATGCGCATCCTCTCTCTCTCTCTCTCATACACATTATCTCCACTTGTGTCTCTTGCACACACATTCTCTCTCTCTTTCTCCCTCTCTCTCTCTCTCTCTCTCTCACACACACTTTACATAAACATTAGTCTCTCTCTCTCTCTCTCTTTCTCCCTCTCTCTCTCTCTCACACCCCACATACACACACACTTCACATAAACATTGGTCTCTCTCTCTCTCTCTCTCTCGCTCTCTCTCTCTCTCTCTCTCTCTCTCTCTCTCTCTCTCTCTCTCTCTCTCTCTCATACACACTTGCCTCTTTATCACACACACATCGTACATATACAAACATCATAAAAAATCTCTCTTTCTCTCTCACACACACACACACATACGCACACGCATTCGTGTATGACAAAAGACTTAAGAATCGACATACATCGACTTTTGGCCGACATCGATTACAGTAAGTATAAATTAAATTTTGCAATCAATTAACATTTAAATCTGTAGATTTGGGAGGTAGACACTTCAAGAAACTCTTGATAGATGTAACACATGTGCATCATGGCCAAAAACACACATACATAAAGAAACTGTTAATGAAAGAGTGCCATCTTTCTGAATGAGCGACTATATGTATCAAAAAATTATGTCTACAAACTTAGCACTAAATGGCTCTATCATTAATCGGAGTCATCAAAGGAAGAGTCCTCCTCTTGTACATTCTTGGGTGGTTGCGATGATAACCCTGTTGCTACCTGTCGAGCAACCTCGTCCATGTCATTCTCACCATGTTGCTCCTGCAATTAAAAATGTCTATTAGCTATTTGAGTATAAAAAAACCACATAACATATAACACATGCAGATCTTGATTGGCATAAAATAATATTTGATAGAATTACTTACAAAAGCATCAGGTGTCGGCATCTCCTTCTGTAGCGCTCTGTAGCCGTAAATTGTGGCTCTTCGTATCTCGTCTGCAGATGGTGCTCAACCATAATCCTTTCTCTGTCATTTAAACATTGCATATATATAAGTAAGAAGTGAATTGAATGCATATGAGATCATAGATACATGGATACATATACATATACATATATATATATATATACACACACAAATAGCTATAGATAGATGAACAAAAAATTTGTGCACTTACAAAGAGTGCTCGAAAGCCACTAGAGCCCATCCGGCCAAGCCGAGAGGTGTGCCCTGACTGGACACGAGCCTGTGCTGCCTCCTGCAAATTAAAGGCGCTTTTATATGAATATATAATTAACGCTATTCGCGAAGTACCTATCATATGCATTGAGTGAATTAACTTTGTGTACCTTCTGTTGAGGCCATGTCACTCTCAAGCGAATCTCTTTCCTGAAGTGCCGCCAAGAATCTCTGCACATCGCAGGTGGGCGTGTATGCTCAGGGACAACCGTAAATTTCCTAAGCATTTAACAACAGTGTGTTATTACAAGGTTTCACAATTTACGATCAATAAACATATAGATGGATATATAAACACATATACATAGGTAGGTGGATAGATAAATAGATAAATGTAGCGGTTTGTATGCGCTATGGATGCTCAATTGGGTGCATTTGGAGAGCGTACTGGCTCTCCAAATGGACCAATTGCACATCCATAGTGCATACGGACCGGCCGACAGTCCGTATATGCTATGCTAACGCATTTGGGTGCATGTCAATTACACCTTGAAGAACTATTTTGTGCAAGGTTACTGTAAGCCTCTAATATGGACATAAGTATAGTAAGAAGGTATGATTACAAATTAACTAGTTTTTGCTGAGGGAAGAACATTATTCCTAACCTGGGGATAAGCAAATATGCATTGTGTGCTACCATAGCATTTACAAACACTTCTAGGATGATTTTGTATGTGTATTATTTTTGTTCAAGTTTTCTTTGATTTTTAATGATATTAATATGACATTAATATTTTATGAATGCAGATTTCGGGTCATCCTCTAGGACACCGCCTCCTCCCACTCTTCCTGTGCGTCCATCTGTAGTTGCGAGAGGAGATGGTTCCTCTTCTTCCACATCATCTACGACACTAGGCGACTCACAAACATATTACGTTGAAAGAATCCCATGTTGGTGTGCAGCATGCCATGGCACTGATCGACGAATGCGACGCATATGTTTTGCCCATATGGAGCAGTATGGTCCATGTCCTGATATGCCACCGTAAGAGGAACGGGAGAATCCCATGGTAAGTGATGTCATTTTAGAACTATGTATAAATTCATATCCAAGTTTACTCTGCACTATTAATCATGTTCCATGTGTGTCTCACCCTTCATATAATCAACAATGATGCATTATTCAGCACGTACCAATTCTACATCCTCAATTTCATGAGGATTGTGAAGACCATGGAATTGATCCTTCATTCCTTCGACGCACACGATATGGTCAAGCTGTTTTTCAGTTGCAAATGGAGGCATCATCAACTTCTTTGCCCCTCGGTGCCCAATCAGAGACATTGGGTGATCATCCATTGCCTGATCGTCTTCTATCTCTCATTCAAACGTACGATCGTAGATGCTATGGAGGATGGTTGGGAGTAGCCCTTCCAGCAGACGGAGAGGTTTTCAGCTTTTGGGGTACTCGATATGTGATTGCACCATCTACCATTCCCAATGGTGGACGAGGTCTCTATTGCACAGGATTTACGCGTGCCCGCAAACTCAGAGGTGACTCTTATGTCATTTTGTGGGCCCATTTATGGTTGGGGTGCATGGCATGCACTTGTTCGCTTTATCAGAAGTATGACAACATATGGGCTTTGTGCTAATGCGGCCTCACTCACCGAAAGAAACATTAGATATAATTGTGGCTCGCGGCTTTATATTGATGGAAGACCCTATGCTCAAGGAAATATAGCAGGGCTAATCAATAGTAGTAGACGGAGAAATGAGAGAAAAATGAGAGATCAAATTGTAACTTTATGGAGTGTGAGAATAGTCACGAGCCATGTTATATCATTAGAGATGTACCCATATATATAGTAGTGTGTGCTACAAGATCATTACAAGCTAGCGAGGAATTATTTGTAAATTATGGATGGCGTCGGCCATCACCAGCCCCTCTTTGAGAATGAAATTTGAGATAAAGTGTCGGCCTCTTAAATTATGTATGTTTCAAATAATGTATCCAGCTTTGTAGCCCAATCAGCATTTAATTTTGACAAATATTTGATGATATATTTCATTGTCTCGTCAGTAATACAACTAAGGGTATTTTAGTGTCTTGTCTAAGGTTATCTTGAGTATAGATTTTTGCTACTAATATGCTTGAATTGTGTTGTAAAAAGGGTTTTAATGTTATGATTATATCACTTAATAATTTGATTGTTGTTACTTTAAATCATTTCTTCATGTAGACTATGTTTATACATGCAGTGTCCAGATGTTGAGGGTGTATCTAGCTCTCACCGAAGTCACCATATCTTGCGAGAGGAGTACATGAGGCTTTTACGTACACAAGATCCAAGTACATATCAACGACTTAGAGATGAGTACAATGCAAAATGCAGAGAAAAAGCGACCAATGAGGGACATGTTGATGATGACATCAATGAGTTTATCGACGATTGGTTCCAAGCAAGTAGTGAAGAAGAAACTTGTCCGCATGAAAAATTTCTACGAGAAGAAGCTTCAAGGTCCATTTACGATGGTGCATCCATATCAAGATTGAGTGTGACCTTACTCATCTTGAATCTCCAAACACGCTACCAATGGAGTAATGCATCGGTTTCTGCATTACTATCATAAGTTATATTTGTATTTTGTTTGCATAAAAATAATGGCTCTCAATCACTTTTGTGCTCATTAAATATTTACAATTGAGTGGTAGGCTTCTTTCGAACAAGATTCTACCATCAAACAATGTGATCCCAAAGTCGAGGGACGAGGCAAAGAAAATGATCACATCCCTTGGACTCGAATACAACACAATTCATGCATGTGTCAATGATTGCATTTTGTATCGTGGAGAGTATGAAAATGCAACCACTTGTCCCAAATGCGGTATTGCTCGTTTCAAGGCAGGAACCTTGAATGTCCCTATGAAAGTTCTGCGACACTTTCCCTTGGCACCACGAGTTGAACACATCTTCTGCAGCCCCGAAATAGCCAAGCTTATGGATTGGAGTTCGAGAAATGCAAGTATAGACGGAGTCATGAGGATTCCAAGCGATAGCAAAGCATTTAAGCATATCGATGCTACATGGCAAGAGTTTCATTGGGAGCCTCGCCATATAAAATTTGGAGTTGGCTTGGATGGAATCAATCCCTTTTCTATGCGATCGAGCAAGTGGTCAACTTGGCCCATAGTTCTTATCAACTACAACATCCCACCATTCATGTCAATTAAGAAAGAGCATTTAATATTGTCTTTGTTGATTCCTGGTATGTGACAAATATTCTCATTTCTAAATAGCACACTCATTTCTATTTGAAAAATGTCAAATTTAAACGATGCATCAATGTAGGGAAGCGGCAAGTTAAAGACATCAACGTATATCTTGCACCGCTCATTGATGACTTGCAACAAATATGGAAAGGAGTAAATGTTATTGATATGTCAAAACCTGTGGGTAATAGAAGTTTGAAGGTTCGTGGCATTTTAGCATGGACAATACATGACTATCCTGCCTATGGCTTTGCATCAGGTACAACAGGGCTCTTTAGTTGTTTGTTTGTTTATACAATCAAAAAATTTGGATGTTGAAAACATAAAAACAATTTTTGTTTCTCTCAAGCCTATCAACAAAGGGTTACAAAGCATGTCCACCATGCGGTGATTGGCTACGCTCCAAATATAGTCAAAGTTTGAGTAAAAATATATACCTTCGACATCGACGATTTCTGCCTCCAGTTTGAGTAAGCATGTAACCCTTGAAAGAAAGATTTTGAAGAGCGACCTTTATCCATGAATTGAGTCATCCTTGCCTAAACCTGCCACTTGGCCAATTTTTGTCGGTCAATAGCTTGCAAGAGAGCTGTTGACTGAGAGAGAGTGTCCATTTGTTAAGAGGAGAGGGGTTGCAATTGGGAATGTGCAGTCAAGGACTGAACTACTGCTTTGGCATGCTAAACTTTAGCTCTCGAGTCAGGCATGAAATTACTCCCATATTCATGAATAGCATGCTGAAGCCTGTCCACAAGGCGTTGCCATGCAAAATTACAGTCATAATGGACATGGGCTGTAAGAGGAATTATGGCATATCAGATCAATTGTTGAAATTGTGCATGCTGCAGGTATCCTTTATTGATATGTTTCATCCGAATGGAATGTAAAGGCATGTCATCCCAGGGCTGCCAAACTGAATATTCAGCCATAAAGGAGCATGGTCAGAGAGACCAAGAGAGTGATCAACCTCAATATGAAGACTGAAATCTGTATATTGTTGAGCATGCAGTAAATACCATCTATCCAAGTGAGCCCAGTAGTTAGTAAAGGCATTATGATGATAGGTGTAGCCCACTATTCCAGTGTGCATGGCTGTCCATAAATCTTGTGCATGTGTCGTGGTAAGTAGCTCCTCCCATGATCGCTTTTCAGAAGGGATCATATGAGATCTATGAGTAGTGTTGTCTGATGGCATGAAATCCTTTGAGCCAAGACTCTATATACTGCAGGAACTGAACGGCAAATGCTGCTAAATCTTGTGCATGTGTCGTGGTAAGTAACTCCTCCCATGATCGCTTTTCAGAAGGGATCATATGAGATCTATGAGTAGTGTTGTCTGATGGCATGAAATCCTTTGAGCCAAGACTCTATATACTGCAGGAACTAAACGGCAAATGCTGCTAAATCTGCTTTGAAATACGTGAGTCACCCTTGACCTGCCTGTGGTGGAAACCTTTCACCCACCATCTCCGTCGTTCCTGAAGCTCTGAACCTCCTGAGGCGATGTTGGAGCAAACTTCCGTCTTCTGTGGAAGACTGCCAGTTGAAGCCCAAAACTTATGTCCTCTTGAAGCTCTAAACCTCCTGAGGCGATGTTGGAGCAAACTTCCATCTTCTATGGAAGAGAAACCCCCTGCTTTCTGCTGCTGCCAGTTGAAGCCCAAAACTTATGTCCTCCTTTGATGATGGATGTCATTCTTTCCCAGAGAGTTCATGGGCAAACATGTATGCCTTGCAGATGCAAGATGGACTCCTAAGATGACTGCTAAGATATCTGCTATGCAAACCATGTGCAACCCTATATGCTATGCAAAAATGCAGATGGATGGGTTACTAATGCATACCTAAGGGAAAATCCCTAAGGGTGGCTTGCAAGATTTTGAGAACTAGGTTTAACTGTGCAAAAGCGATTAACATGATGTCTAACTGAATGATTGATGGAATGAACATGATCAAAGGCTGGTTACCCTGTAACGCTCTGATACCAATGTGGCATGTGAGGCTTCGATCGTAGCAATCACAACCTTAGTCTAACTAAACTACACTTAATGATGTTTAAGAGATAGACAAATATGTGTCAATGCAATGCAGCTATATTAGATGATGAATGCGGTTACAATGCGATCCAAAGGCATCTATGCTGTCCTAGATGATGTCTACCCCTGGAAGAGAGGGAAACATGCTGAATAATGATGAAGGATGGCTAAAAGATGGCTGTCCTGACTCCAATGCTGAGTTCCACCACTTGTATGCTGGTATCCCTCTATGTAGGAGTTGGGAAGATGGCTGAATATGCTGATGCGTGGATGCGCTACTGTTCCCAGCCCTCTTGGTGTAGAAACGCTGAAGGAACACACTATTGGATGCTGAACTGTATCCCCTTTTGCTCCTAGAAGGAAAACGCTGAACTAGCTAAGCTGCCAGCCTATTGTGCTTGTTTCCATGGCATTTTGGAGCTTAGGGGTTACATATTGAAGCTTGGATAAGCTTGGATGCATTAGTAACCCATCCATCTGCATTCTTGCACAGCATATAGGGTTGCACATGGTTTGCATAGCAAATATCTTAGCAGTCATCTTAGCAGTCCATCTTGCATCTGCAAGGCATACATGTTCGCCGATCAACTCTCTGGGAAAGAATGACATCCATCATCAAAGGAGGACATAAGTTTTGGGCTTCAACTGGCAGCAGCAGGGGGTTTCTCTTCCACAGAAGATGGAAGTTTGCTCCAACATCGCCTCAAGAGGTTCAGAGCTTCAGGAACGACGGAGATGGTAGGTGAAAGGTTTCCACAGGCAGGTCAGGGGTGACTCAGGTATTTCCAGGCAGTTTTAGCAGCATTTGCCATTCAGTTCCCGCAGTATATAGAGTCTTGGCTCAAAGGATTTCACTCCTGCACAGACGACCTCAGTCCCGGCACAGCAGAAGACAGAAACATGCAGCGGTTTGGAGGAGAAGGATCACAGAGGAGTCGAAGGTTGCCAGGTATACCACCCAGCAACAGTTTAGCAGTGGGGAATGTCACGTGCACACCATTCAGGTGTACAGTGACATGGCATTATTTTATGGCATGGCATCATCAGGCATTTAATCAAGATTTATCAGGCATTTTATGGACATTTAAATGAATGTTTTCAGCATGTACGACATGGTATGGGTTGGATTCAGCATTGTAGCATCATATTAACCATCTAGACAAAAGCATTGGGGCTTGTGGAGGCAGCCGACAGCATTCAAGTCAGCCGACCAGCCTTTAAAGCATTTATGGCATTTAAATGGCAGTCATGAGCATATTCAGAGCTGGCCGACTGCAGCCAAGCTGGCTGACCAGCACCAATTCCCCATATATAAACAAACGCATCATTTCAGCATAGACATCTAGATCTCTAAGGGTGGCCTGCAAGATTTTGAGAACTGGGTTTAACTGTGCGGAAGCAATTAACATGATGTCTGACTGAATGACTGATGGAATGAACATGATCTAAGGCTGGTTACCCTGTAACGCTCTGATACCAATGTGGCATGTGAGGCTTCGACCGTAGTAATCACAACGTTAGTCTAACTAAACTACACTTAATGATGTTTAAGAGATAGACAAATATGTGTCAATGCAATGCAGCTATATTAGATGATGAATGCGGTTACAATGCGATCCAAAGGCATCTATGCTGTCCTAGATGATGTCTACCCCTGGAAGAGAGGAAAACATGCTGAATAATGATGAAGGATGGCTAAAAGATGGCTATCCTGACTCCAATGCTGAGTTCCACCACTTGTATGCTGGTATCCCTCTATGTAGGAGTTGGGAAGATGGCTGAATATGCTGATGCGTGGATGCGCTGTTGTTCCCAGCCCTCTTGGTGTACAAACGCTGAAGGAACACACTGTTGGATGCTGAACTGTATCCCCTTTTGCTCCAAGGAAGGAAAACGCTGAAGAGATCCAGATGTCTATGCTGAAATGATGCGTTTCTTTATATATGGGGAATTGGTGCTGGTCGGCCAGCTTGGCTGCAGTCGGCCAGCTCTGAATATGCTCATGACTGCCATTTAAATGCCATAAATGCTTTAAAGGCTGATCGGCTGACTTGAATGCTATCGGCTGCCTCCACAAGCCCCAATGCTTTTGTCTAGATGGTTAATATGATGCTACAATGCTGAATCCAACCCATACCATGTGGTACATGCTAAAAACATTCATTTAAATGTCCATAAAATGCCTGATAAATCTTGATTAAATGCTTGATGATGCCATGCCATAAAATAATGCCATGTCACTGTACACCTGAATGGTCTGCACGTGACAGCAATGGCATGCCACATGGAAGCTCTGGAAGCAGAAGTTTGCAAGGCATAAACAGAGGCAAATTCCCAAATATCACCATTGACATCACATTGAATCACCATCCATCTGCCACCACAATCATTGAAGGCAAGCTGGGACTGCAGTTCATGTCTGACCAATATGCAAAGACCCGAGAAATGCTTAGTACCTGCATAGTGGATATCATAGCCCCCAAAATAGCCAAAGAGAATTAGCATGTGAATGAATCCATGGTGATGGCTGGAGGAAAGAGTATGTCATCCTAACCGTTAGGTCAGAAAGAATAACAGGACGAGAATTTGAGCCCACCGGGTGTAACTGCCAATCCTGTAATCTGTCCCTGTTAGATAAAGGAGGGATGGGAAGAAAAGGCTGCAGCAAGTCAGCAATTTTCCTCCAAATGAACCTGTGATGCATGGCTAGCGGATAGGAAGCCATAGCCCAAGGGAAGGAAAGCATTTGACCAGTAGCATCAACATCATTTATGCACCTAATCCCCAATTTACTGAGATTGTATGCCCGAAGCGGCTCTTGCAAGGCCAATGGAGAATCAAAAACAGCACTCCAGTAAATGCTTTCTTGCCGAAGGGAATTGGCATGAGACAAAAGGAAGGGTGCCCAATGAGCATGCGAAAGGACCTGTTTCCAATCGCAAAATAAGTGAAGTGGCAAAAGGGCAGCCCGGGATAGAACCTACAAATCTGCTCAAAATGACCTCCTAGTGATCAGTGATCCATGCACCATGTCCAGAAGTGCGTAAGGCCGTGCACATGGTTGCAAGCATATGAGTCCATGGCTGCGTCTGACGAAAAAAGGTGAGTAGGAGAGGAATTTTCCTTGCCAAGACATGATGCGCAATATTCAGCACATTCAATCCGCCATGCATCCTCGGGGAACAAACTTTTGCCATCCGCATAAGTCTTAAAGCTTTAGCACAGAAGACTTTGTTTTCCATAACAGCTCCATAGCCTGAGACATGAAAGCAGAAGTGTCCTAAGAGGTCCAATGTATCAAAGGCAAATAGTACTGAACATAGGCCATGATAATCGACTGGACAATCCGGAGCCTAACATGGAGTGGCCAGGTGGAGAGCTTCCAGTAGTGGAGTTGGCATAAAGTTTGTAAAAAATTCACTTTAACTGTTGTTTCCTAGTGATGTACCAGCCAATAGGGTAACCAAGATGGCGGACCACATCATAGGGTTGCATAATGTGTCCGGGCCATAAAAGAACATGCCAATCATATAAATGCAAAGGTATGAGGCTAGATTTGTCAAAATTGACATGCAGGCCAGCAGCCATGCCATATATAGAGAGAGTGTCCATAAGAGTCTTCAACTGCTGTGGAGAATTATGCTGCATAAAGAAGGAGTCATCTGCATATGCCTGAGCCATAAAGGGAGGGGCTCCAAGAATCTGAAGACCAATGAGAAGGTCCTGCGCGGTAAGATGATCCAAGTATCTAAGAAGTGGGTGAGTGGCAATGGCATATAAGAGGGCACTGAGTGGACACCCTTGTCTGACCGAACGACCCAAGGACCAAGATTGAGAAAGATGATTGCCAAGGATGCATTGGGCTGTAGAGTCAACATACAAGCAGTAGATGACATTAGCCATTTTTGGCCCGAATCCCATCTGAGCCATTGTCTGTGAGATAAAATCCCAGTTGATTGTGTCAAAAGCTTTAGCAAAGTCCACTTGCATAATAAAAACATCTTGGTCAGAATATTTTGCATATTCAATAGCCATGAGAGCATTGCCAATATTATCATGGATTTGCCGCCTAGGAACAAAGCCATATTGCAAGGGATGCAGACCCTCATAAAGCACTTGCAACAGGCATCAATGTGATGGGCCTCCAATCCATGAGATGCTCACACAAATTCCGCTTGGGGATGAGTTTAACTATGCCATGCTTCCATGATTGGGGGAGTACTCCTATATGCCAAGCCTCATTAATCATTTACAGGATAACACCTTTAAGGTCTTCCCAAAAGTGTAAGAAAAATTCCACCGTGAGGCCATCATACCTTGGTGCCTTACCAGTGCTGAGATGGGACAAGGCATCATCAAGCTCCACATCAGTGAAAGGCATATCAAGTTTGAGAGCTTCCTGTGGGTTGAGAATGGGAAGAACATGCTGTAAAAGAGTATCCCGAGCTTGTAATTCGTGCAAAGAAGTGGTAGCAGGGGGTGCAAACAGTTTCTGAAAATAAGAAAAGCATTCATGTTGGAGCTCTGAGAAAGACCGAGTCCATTCACCATCCAGTTTACGGACTCTGAGGCAAGAGCATGTAACCCTTGAAAGAAAGATTTTGAAGAGCAGCCTTTATCCATGAATTGAGTCATCCTTGCCTGAACCTGCCACTTGGCCAATTTCCATCGGTCATTAGCTTGCAAGAGAGCTATTGTGACTGAGAGAGAGTGTCCATTTGTTGAGAGGAGAGGGGCTGCAATTGGGAATGTGCAGTCAAGGACTGAACTACTGCTTTGGCATGCTGAACTTTAGCTCTCCAGTCAGGCATGAAATTACTCCCATATTCATGAATAGCATGCTAAAGCCTATCCACAAGGCGTTGCCATGCAAAATTACAGTCATAATGGACATGGGCTGTAAGAGGAATTATGGCATATCGGATCAATTGTTGAAATTGTGCATGCTACAGGTATCCTTTATTGTTATGTTTCATCCGAATGGAATGTAAAGGCATGTCATCCCAGGGCTGCCAAACTGAATATTCAGCCATAAAGGAGCATGGTCAGAGAGACCAAGAGAGTGATCAACCTCAATATGAAGACTGAAATCTGTATATTGTTGAGCATGCAGTAAATACCATCTATCCAAGCGAACCCAGTAGTTAGTAAAGGCATTATGATGATAGGTGTAGCCCACTATTCCAGTGTGCATGGCTGTCCATAAATCTTGTGCATGTGTCGTGGTAAGTAACTCCTCCCATGATCGCTTTTCAAAAGGGATCATATGAGATCTATGAGTAGTGTTGTCTGATGGCATGGGAGAGTTATTAAAGTCTCCGCCAAGAAGAGCACAAGATCGCCATGGGTAAGAAGCAATGACATGCCACATGGAAGCTTTAGAAGCAGAAGTTTGCAAGGCATAAATAGAGGCAAATTCCCAAATATCACCATTGACATCACATTGAATCACCATCCATCTGCCATCACAACCATTGAAGGCAAGCTGGGGCTGCAGTTCATGTCTGACCAATATGCAAAGACCCGAGAAATGCTTAGTACCTGCATAGTGGATATCATAACCCCCAAAATAGCCAGTCTGGCTAGCCATAGAATGTTGGTTATGCTCTTGCAAGCAGAGAATGTCCGATTGCCTAGTTAAAACATAATTCCACACTAGCCTCCACTTTAGAAGGATTGCAGAGGCCCTGTACATTAAGAGTGACACAATGGAGTTTGTCAAGCATGAGGAAATATACAAAGGAGGAGACCAAGAATATACAACCAAAGAGTGCTTAAGCATCAGCCATCATGGGCTGTAGCCCTTCCTTCCCTGGGTCAAAGGAAAGCCCTTCCTTAGACTCACAAACAGGAATGTGTTTTTTGAGAACTCCAACCCAATTGAGAAGAACCGGGGGAGTGGCTGAGGTGGAGGCTTGCCCTGGAGTAGGAGTAGATGCATCCTAGTGGCGAGATTGAAGGGGTGTTTGCCTCAACACCCTCTTGGGCTGTAAAAAACCATCATTATCAGGGGCCTTCTCTTTCTCTTTACCTTTGTCCTTGCCTTTAGCTATGGCTAGCATTTGCAAAGCCACTTTCCCAACTTTGGAGGCATTTTTATCCAAATTCTTGGACCCAGTAGTCTCTTGCTTATGAGTGGACTGAACCAGGGGAGAAGGTATAGCAGTGGCTGGAGGGGGATGCAAGACAGTAGGGCATTCAGAGGCCAGATGCCCGTACTTATGGCATGAAAAACAAGCACCTGCAAAAATTTCCCATTTCAATTCAAAGTACTTGTGGCCCATTGGAAAACCTTCAACCTCGACTGCAATGGAGGGGAGGGTAGGGGTATCTGTGTCCCACAAAACAAAATCTATTACGATTCCCAGCAGGGCGAGGGGGGCAGATAACTTGGCCCAGTGCAGCGGCCAATCCTGGCAATTCTTCTCGCATATAGTCTGGGAAATTAACCACCTCCACCCAGACAGGACAATGATGTCGTATGAGACTTTGATAGTCCTTATTGGGGAACCATGGCATAGCATGTACCATTTTCCTGCCATAAAATAAAGGAGAAAATTCAAGCACACACTACTTCTGCAAGGCATCGGTGAGGTGAACTTCATAAAACCCACGGGAGGCAAAGTACACCCCCTCCACAAAAGAGCCACCAAGGATAGACTGGTTGTACCAGAGATGGTAGCTGCAATTTATAAGTAACCTGAGGAATAGGCTTGCTCCAATCCTGGCGAGATTGATGGAAATCCTCTTTCAGAGTATCAAAAACATATTGAGCCTCTTATGGTGCGACATTGTTAGTGGTGCCAAAAGAGGAGTAAGAACTACCTGCACAAGTGGAGGCTAAAGGAGTCTACGATCGAGTATGTAGTTGATGATCTCTATGACTCCTCTATCCTTATGGAGCCTGGTTGACAACCAATGACAAAGCATATATAATCGAAAGACGTATGTAATGGAAACATGAGAAGCGTCTCATTGGATCTAACTCCATAGGTACTATCCTAGCACAACCTCATGATGGTGTAAATCTCTAGTAAGTACAGACCCAAGCACATCTTTTCCTTATAGTGTATAACCTATGAGAGAGGATTGAATCCATCTTGAGACAATGGAATCTCCCTTGAATTAGATAATAGGGGGGGCATCTGAACATATAATGCTTCTCAATCTGCACCTCCCTAACTGTGTACCTTGCATAACTATGCCTCTCAAGTAATGCCCTTTGCTCTACCAAATTCAATCTGATTCAATCTACACATAGTGGGATGATACTCTTTATTGGCCGATGATAATATGGCATGTGATCTTCCGATGAGGGTATCTAGGGCTGACAATGAATCCATCCTCAAAAACTTGCAGGAAGTGCTCTTTATAAAATTAGAGTTTTATAGGGAGATATAGTGGGGTGGTAAAAGGAATCAAAAGATATTGATATCTAGATTACCTATCATCTTTTTGGAGATTTCAATTGTGTGCCTCAAGGCCACGTGGTCTACTTGCAAGGCTGCCACAATGTGAGGAAGGGAGCTGGTCAGCAAGTCCAGAAGGCTGTTGGCTAGAGAACACCCTGCTGAATGCTGCTATCTGAGATGCGTTGAGATGCGCTGATGACAGATGATGATGATGTGCTGAACTGAATGCTGAGGTCTCTATATATATGGGCGAGGGGGGCTGGTCGGCCAGCCTGGCTGTAGTCGACCAGATGCAAAAGCCCACGACTGAATATATTATGCCAAAAATAGCATAAATGTTGGAGCATCCCGTCGGCTGGATGTAACAGCACCCAAATCCCTCACATCACCATACATGCCCGAAAGCACATACGCAACAGCACCATTCTTGTAAAACATATCTCCAAGTTGATTCAGCCCCAACAGAGAAGGGACAAAATTGTGAGTCAAGACACCTTACCTGGCCGCCGTGAGCTTGGATTGAGAGACGAACTGCGCGCAGCATGGAATCAAAGTTTGAAGTTCGCGCGAAACAGGTGAAGAAAATGAACACATTTTAGTTTTTTTAAAAATTCGCGATGCATAAACGACCCAAAAAAAAAGTGGCTTATGCATTGCAAGTCCGATGCATAAACCACTCATTTCCAATTTGCAAGGGTTGCTACAATGGCGGCATACACAACTGCAATTTAAACGTCACATAAGCATCCACAAAAGCGACCCCCGCTATTTTCTTCATATTTATATGAGGGTCGCTATGTATAGACCATTCTTGTAGTGGATGGGGAAAGGGAGGAGGTACGTGTTGGGGCAAAGGGGGTGGAGAGATAGAGGACGAGTGGGGAAGGCACATATTAGAGAAGGGGGGAGAGAGAGAGAGAGAGAGAGAGAGAGGAGTGTAGGGGTATGTTGAGAGAGAGAGGAGTGTAGGGGTATGTTGAGAGAAGAAAATTTAAATAGATATAATAATACAAAAATATAAAGATATATAATAGATAAGTCTAAAATATATAGAACATAAATATATATAATATATAATTTATGTAAACATATAATAAGTATGAATAATATATATATATAATATTATGATATAAATATAATAATACATAATTATAAATACAAGATTAAAGATATATATAGTAAATATATAATAATATATTATAAATATGATAATTTAATATAAATATACATAATAATAACATATATAGAAAATATATAAATAGATATATAATTAAGAAATTAAAATAAAAAATATATATAGTAAATATAAACTAATATTATAGTAATACTATTATATATAAACTCATTCACACACACATATGTACGCGTACACAGTCTCACACATGTATGTGGAGTGTGTGTGTGTGTGGAGAGAGAGAGAGAGAGAGAGAGAGAGAGAGAGGGTTTCTAATGATGTATAAATCAATATATATATAGTAAATATATAATGATATGATTGTAATACTATTATATTCACACACACATATGTACGTGTACACAGTCATACAAGTGCATGTGGAGTGTGTGTGTGTGTGTGTGTGTGTGTGTGTGAGAGAGAGAGAGAGAGAGAGAGAGTTTCTATACATGTGAGAGAGTGTATATGTGAGACGGGTGTGAGAAGAGAGAGAGTGCATGTGCACGTGTATGTATGTGTGTGTGAGAGAGTTGTATCCATTCACGTGACAGAGATATAAAGGTAATGCATATGAAAGAGGGAGAGAGAGAGAGAGATATGCTTTTGTGAGAGAGTCACATATAGACACGTGCACACATATGCACACGTACACATACACATGTATATACACTTGCACACATAAATACATACAAGAATATATAAACACACACACACGTACACTTACACACATATATAAACACATAGAATACACACACCCACACTTCCATACGTACATACATATATATGTATGTGTACAAGCAAAAACTTCATGCCCCATTGTTGCGGGTCACCTATTAGTCTATATTAGCGTCCATCCATCAAGTGCAGTGAGCAGGGTTCTAACTTAAAGTTGAAACGATGTACCTCCCGGGTCCCGACGCTCCATCCACTCTAGCATGAGTACATGCTACATACTATTGTGCTTTTTTTAATCGGAACGAGAGGATTTGTATTATTAAAAAAATACATGTCTCAAATGCAAGCAATCTTTTTCTAGAGAAGCTTAACTCATAGATAATCATGAATGGAATTTTAAACATCCGTCAGCTCTAATATGAATTGGGCTAACTTATCATCTTCTTTTGCGAGTTGGTTTCCAACTTCTAACCACTCCTACTCCTAACTCTCCCGATCTGCCTTGATATTTCAAACCTTTTCTTCATATTCTTCATGAGCTTCATTGATGGGCAATGCTTCCTCCACCCACTACAACATATCAAGTTTGTAGTGATGCAAGAAAACATCGCTTATGTGACACTTTTTGCATCGCTAACCACGTCTCTGTGGGATGTCACCTAAACGATGCATTTAACGATGCAAAAAGCATCATATAAGTGACATTTTAAGTGTTGCATAAATGACGCCCATCATCGCTTATGCGACGCTTAATGGGAATTTTTTTCCCACCGCGCGCAACGGGAAACACATGAGATTATATTATATATTAGAGACCTAATTAGGCCAAAATATTCTCTCTCTCTCTCTCATACATACACTCACACTCACACACACACTCTCTCCCCATCATACACACACTCACACACACACTCTATCCCCATCATACATACACACACACACACACTCTCTCTCTCTCTCTCTCTCTCTCTCTCTCTCTCTCTCTCTCCTTCCCTCATAAACACTCTCTCTCTGTCTCTCTCCCTCTCTCTCTCCCTCACATTCACACTCACACACACACTCTATCCCCATCATACATACACACACACACACACACTCTCTCTCTCTCTCTCTCTCTCCCTCCCTCATAAACACACACACTCTCTCTCTCTCTCTCTCCCTCTCTCTCCCTCATACATACACTCTATTAATTCTCCCTCATACATTCTCTCTCTCTCTCTCTCTCTCTCTCTCTCTCTCTCTCTCTCTCTCTCTCTCTCTCTCTCTCTCTCTCTCTCTCTCTCTCTCTCTCTCATACATACACACACTTTCTCTCTATCGATATCTCACACATTGTCTCTTTCCTCATACATCGTCGCTTTACATTGATACTTGTGACAATTCAAACCGGGACACATACAAATACATCTCAACGTCACAACGTGGAATAGTGTTAAGCTCGTTTACAAATGGCAAATTATACATAAGGTAAGTCATGATGATCACCATCAAAATTTAAATTGAGAAACATAAATTGACATATAAAGTTTGAATTTTAACAAGATATGAGACAATAGATTAAATGAAATGTATGTGTATATCTATATATGTTAATATACAAAATGAGGGGTATAAATACTACAAAATCCTAAAGGAAATATATGTTGTCTCGAGGGAATATACAAATAATATGGCAAGTGGAGAATATACAAAACATATTCACCTATATATCAAGCCTCGCCTCCTCGAGTGTCGACTGGGACCTCGGTTGCTGCGGCCTCGACCCCGACCATGGCCCCAGCCCCGACCATGAGTGTCCTTTGTATCATCACGAAGGGGGTACTCCTCATCCCTTGATACTTCACCCCTCTCATGGTGGCGAAGCTCTCTGAAGCCTATCATGGGTCTGACGGTCCACCTCTACCATATCCTGCTCGGCCCATCGCTCCTATAGATCACATGATGAAAACATAAGTAGCGTTAATTCAAAAGTTAATTAAAAACATTATATTATCTTACTCATTGAATATACTTACAAATGCATTCAGTGGAACGATAATCTCTGATTTCAATGTCCTATAGCCACGATATGTGGCAGTATGTATCTCCTCTGCACTCGATGTATGGTCATAATCTTTTGTATGTTTATTTTTTAAAAAAAATAGTTAATGTCAATTGTGTATACATATACACATGTGCACACAAAATAAATTAAACATAAAGATTTAGCTACATGCAAAATGGGCAACAAAGCCCCTCCTCCCCATACCTCCCAAGATGGGAGGTATGGCCACTCTACACCCTCGCTCGTGCAGCCTCCTACATATAAGAAAATAGATACCAAGAACATATTCACATAAGTTTTTATACATTCGTTACTTAATTATGAAATCGAATATAAAAACTATTACACTTATGTTGTGTCCACTACAACTTTAGACGCATCTCTCTCCGCACGAAAGTGTCTCCATGACTCCTCAGTCCTCACACATAGATGCAGGTTGATTATTATCTAGAATGAATGCAAATCTACTACATTGAAAAAAAAATACATTTTAGAATTAGTATTTTTTAAATCGTCCATATATCTATACTATCTATTAAAAGCAAGAAAATTAAAGACAATAAAATCTTATAAACCTTAGTATAAAACAAGAAGATGACATACTATAAGCTTAGGCATGGTATAAAAATTATTACGCTAAGGGGGTGAGTCGTCTTTCCAGGCCATTAATACATAGCATTTGAAATTTGAATTTTCAAAAGATATCACACTTAACACGTGCGGGTTGTTAACTTGTTATTTATTTATGACTTTTTAATCATCCAAACAAAATGGCTCCAAAGAGGTTAAGAATGTCCATTGCTATGTTCGTAATATTTTACTATATGACATACTATAAGCTTAGGCATGGTATAAAAATTATTACGCCGCTATAAGGGGGTGAGTCGTCTTTCCAGGCCATTAATACATAGCATTTGAAATTTGAATTTTCAAAAGATATCACACTTAACACGTGCAGGTTGTTAACTTGTTATTTATTTATGACTTTTTAATCATCCAAACAAAATGGCTCCAAAGAGGTTAAGAATGTCCATTGCTATGTTCGTAATATTTTACTATATCACAGTTTAATATTTCATGTATTCTACTTTTTTTTGCATTTCAGATTCGGACTCGTCATCCGGTACACTACCACCTCCATTCTGCTTACGAGCTCCTATGGTAGGACGAGGTGTGCCCTTGACTTCTGAGCCTCATTCTACGCCCGCTAGATCCATGGTCGTTGATTACTATGAGGAGAGGATTTCATGCTGGTGTGTTGATTGTCGAGGTTTGCATCGACGAAAGCGACGTGTTTGCCGTTCTCATGAGCTTAGGGTTGGTAGGTGTCAAGATGCACCTACTTTACAGGCCAAGAGCAACCTAGGGTATGTGATACAATTGTTTCTGAGAATTTAAGATTATGTCATTCAAAAGATAGTATGTTGATAGTCAAGTACATCCATGTCGTTATCATAGGTTCCACTTATTGAGGACGATAATGACACCTATGGAATTGATCCATCTACACATCATCGCACATGACATAGCTAGGCCATTTTACAGCCTTCAAATGCAGGCACATTTACATAGTTATTATTAAAAGACTAAGGTTATGTAAAAGGGGAGGAGAAGGGTGTGTGTGTGAATGGACTTAAGGTCCACTAGCTCACCTATTTAAAGGTGGAGCTAGAAGGCATTTTAAGAGCATGAAAGTTGTACACCAATACGCCGCCTGTGGGCACCATAGGCCTGAGGTAAGTTAGGGCTTTTGAAGCCCATGACCTAAGGGCTTAGGATCTCAAATCTCAGCCCTAATGGCGGGCTGAATCGATCGTGGGAGTCGAAAAACCAGGCGCCTACTATTTTTTTCCCCATGAAAGCTTGCTCAAGTTTGTTAATAGTGTTCATAAACACTAATAGTGTTGAGTAACACTAATGAGGCTACTAATCTAGCAAAGGGGAGCCATTCCATAGTGTTTCTAAACACTAAGTGTGTTCTTAAACACTAATGGTGAATCTAATCACCAATACAAGTGCAAATTGATGCCAAAAATGTGCTCTTAAGCACTAATCGTGTTTCTAAACACTAATGGTGATCTTAATCACCAAACAAAGTGTTATTTGACACTAATAAATCTAATCTCCATCAAAATTAGTGGCTAGGCACAAACCCTAAGTGCTAAACCATAAGCTTCACCATCTTAATCTCCTTTTTTTATGCAACATCCTTGGCTTGATTAAGGGTTGTTGCACTCTCATTAGCCTTTCTCTTTCTACTTAAGCCAAAACATCACAAACTTTCTAGTTTTCTTCTTCATAAATCAGCCCATTAATCTCTTGTAATCTCCCTTCAATACCCAATGTCAAAGGAAAATACCCAAATTAAGAAGTTACGAGTTCAACACTTGGCAAGTTCTTGTCAAGTACAAGATGATGTCTAAAGGTTTTTGGCTATTCATCTCCGGCACTAAGGTTATTGATCAAACTAAGGCTGAATATATTGAAGATGATGAGAGGGCACAAGCCATCATCATGCTCCATCTTGATGAGGCTCTCATTCACCATGTGGACCAACTTCCGACTGCAAAGGAGAAATGGGATGAGCTTGAGAAGCTCTATGGAGCTTGTGGTAAGAATTCCAAGAACTCACTTAAAATTGAATTTTTCAGCTTGGAACTCAAAGAGGGAGATAGCATTGGAGCTTTTATCTCTCACTTGAAGGGCCATATGGCTCAACTTGCATCAGTGAATGCGAGAATGGATGAAGATGATGTAGTGGCTGTTTTGCTAAAGGTAGTCAAGAAGGTGTACCCCACCTTAGTCACCACCCTGAAGAACATACCTAATCCCACCCTTGAAGGATTCATTCAATCTTGTCTTGATGAAGAAAAGAGGCCAAAGGGAGGAGCTGAATCTTCAAGTGCAACAATTTCAATGAATATCGAACAAGCTTTGAAGTGATCAAAGTAAGGTGTGTCCCCCAAAAAGGTGGGTCATTTGGCAAATAATTGTTGGATCAAATATCCCAGCAAAATGAAATGTAGCAAGTGTAAACAAACGGGACATATCACTTCTAAATGTCCTAACAAAGAGTCACAGGAGGCTAACTTTGTATCAGCCTCTAACTCCATTGAGAAATTGTTTTAAATCTCAATGTAACCACACCTATATTCCTAACCTTGTACGCCTAATGTTATAAAGGCAACCTATGTCCAATACCACCTATTCCAATTTTTTTCATAGTTGGTGTGAGGTGAAAAAAAGAAAGAAGAACCTGCCTCTATAGCTCTTCCACCTCCCAAACTTGGAAAAACTACCACGAACGGGGCACCACCAGCCACCGGCTGGAACACTCTCTCAACATTCGCCACCCACCCACACCATAAGACAGCTCAGAACCATGAAGGACAGATGATCATTCAACAAAAAACATATACAGCATCAACCATGTACAAACTCAGCAAATACACCAAAGACCAGGACTCTGGCCAGGATTTACGGCCAAGGGAATACACCCTTACGTCTGACGACCAAGCCTCTGTCTCCCGGTCCCTGCAATCTCCAGAGGGCGCCCACACCAGCAACCCTTCTTCACTTCCTCTGTAGCCCGGCTACTCTCTGTCTGCCTGCTACCTGCCAATTGTCGTAGGCGAGCCCCACTGTCTCCAGCCCACACATCAGCACCACTTCTTCATCCAACACACAAAAAACCAAGGCTCCCTCTCTGGTCAGCATCCACGCACTGCCTGCAATCACCGCCCACACAAGACCAGCTACTCTCACCAGAAGGCGCCCACACCAGCTAACCTTCACTCAGCAGCTCCCACTCTCTGTATGTTGTGACCAGCAGTTTCACCAACCCCCAGAGCCTTGCACAATCCTCAGCACCACGAACCACTGCTCACCGCAGCATCCTCAGATATCTAGCCCAAGCCACATCACCCAATCCTTTCCAAACAGCAGCCCTTTATACTGCTCCAATCACCAGCCCATACTATCACCATCACCCAAGAGACCTGCAGCCTCTTTCTCTTGTTCACCCGGCTGTACTCCAGCCCTTTAGCTGTTCACCTTGCCACCAGCAGCTCCTAGGCGGTCCTCTTTTTCTGCATCTCCATGGTGCCTGCCTGCAGCTCCTCTCTCTGCTGCTCTTCTTTATTACCAGCCAGGCCTTGCTACACAAGGTGGCGGCCACCTCAGTTCTCTTCCTAAGTTTCCTCGATATGAGCTGGGCGCCTTCTCTAGCACTAACACCAGCCCATAGCCCTTGACGCTAGCTTCAGTCTTTCTGGAAGGTGGTCTCCGCCTTATTACCAAACAACGACCCCACACACTAGACGGCCAGCTTACTTTGCCTGGACACTGCTCAACTCTTATCACCAGAGATGGCTCCTTTACCCGGCGGCCACCACGGTTGACGTTTGCCCTTGAGGCCTCAACTCGCCAGCCCGTCAGCTTCTCCTCTGTGATTAGCTCCTCACCCTGGGCGGCTACTCTCTCCTTTTCGTCTCTGCAGACCCACCATCTGTCAGTCAGCTGTCGCCTCCAAACACCAGGCAGCCACTACCTGCAGCGCCTCACGCAGCTTCAGCAACGATACCCGCCGTCCTTCACATCTGGACCCGGGCTCTCCTTTTCAAAGCGGCCCACTCGATGTTTCTTCCCCACAAGCGGCGCCCACCAGCCCTGCAGCTGCAACAGTACCAACCCTGGCACTTCACACGAGGAGGCTACGTCTCTTCTTTTTAGTCTGCAGAACTCCAGCCTCTCACCTTTCCCCCCAGTTTGTTGCAGCCCACTCGCAAGGCGACCCTCTCTTCTACCTTCTCTGGCGACCTCTCCTTGCTACCCCTCCTCGGCGACTTTTTCCACCACCTTCTCGAAGTGCTGCTGGCCGCATATAAGAACTCCACGTGGTTTTTTACAAATTGGCCATGTGGATATATTATTTTATTTTATTTTTAAAAAGCCTCCAACCACATAATTATGGCCACACTAATGCCAAAAGACTCTCCTTCTCCTTTCTTTTCCAGGAAATACGGTACCCACACAGCTTCCAAATAAATGCGAGAGGTACCCACAACCCCATGATCAGCATCATCATCATACTAAATCCGTCACTTTTCAGTCTCGATGCTCTGCTTTTAGCAACCACCGGCACACCATACTGATGCAATAAAACTCCAGATCTCCAGCACTGCTCCGAAAAACAACACGTGCATAATCCAGCTCACGACCAAACCACTTGGCCTGTACACTTGCCAGGGCATTCAGGGCAAATTTTATTCACACACCACACGCACCATATGTACACTGACCAAAAAACCCTCTCAGATTTTAGCCTGACATACTTTGCCCAACCCCTAGCCTGCTGAATCATTTATGATCAGCAGAAAGCGTATGACCACGTTTCCCTCCGTCAATCCTCTGAGCATCATACAGTGTAACCAGCACATCTCTGTTCCAGGTGATCCAAGAAACTCTGTCATCTTCCACAGGCATAATTTTCCATCCCGCATCCCATAACATAACACCAGAACCTCTCGAAACAAAGCTCCTGACATACACACCATCCCGCCTCATCTCAACTCCAAAATCCCTGATACGATCAGCACCAATATCAGAGAACCAATGCAGCAACTCCTGCTGAGGGTAATAGCTGATGAAAGCCTCATCAAAAAAAACCTGTTGTGCCATAACACTTTCCTGTCCATCCATATAAGAAGCCTCACCATCAAAACCAGCTACCACAGGCAAAACAAACTCCCTTTCAACAGGCACCATTCCTAAAGCATCCACCTCAGTTCCTGTATGCTCATCTTCATCAAAACCACCAAGAAATTCATCTATTGTAGCATCCATCTCATCTATAACAGCAGCATCATTCAAAGCCTTCTGTTGTTTCTCTTTCTTCATAGCCTCAATTCTGATCATGGCTTTTTTAACATTTATGCACATCTCATCATCCAGCTCTAACTCAGGCTCATCATCTTGTAGACTGTCTATATCCCACTCATCCCACACAGGTTGGCTATCCAAAGACTCAAAAACAAGCTCTTTCACATCACAGGCATACCTTTGCTCATGATCCACTTGTACCTCCTCGCATTCCTCATGTATGACTTCTTCCTGTTCAGCAATCTCATCAACAAGCACTTCTTCATCAATAACCAGGGCATCCATCTCTGCATCCTCCTCACTAGATGAAGTATCCTCTGTTCCTTCACTAGTAGTGGTACTGGTCGTGTCATCACTCGAATCAGCTTCACTTTCCTCTTCATCAGAAACAGGCTTTTGGTTATCCATGTTAAACTGCTTCTTATCCCCTCTCCTGTCATATAGAGTAATAACCCCTTTCCTCCAATCCTGAACAGCCTTCACTGCTCTCAGCCATGGTCTTCCCAAAATAATGGGGAATGCACCCATTCCTGCAGGCATAACATGACAATCCACAAGCACCTTCACATCAAAAGCTTCCAATTCTAATTCCTTAACCATACCTAAGCATTTGACTTTCTGATGATTAGCCAGCCGAATACGAAATCCAGACGCTTCAGTGAAATCAATACCAAGCCTCTCCACAGCTGCCAATGTGATCACACAAATCTGTGCTCCACCATCTATGTATGCCTCTCCCAGATTCTTCCCTTTATACCAAACATTCACCACAGGGCATATATCAGGCAACTCCTGAACAGACAGAACAGTCACTATCCCTTTGGTAGGCTCCTTCTCTCTCGGGTTCACAAGTCTTTTCCACTGACGCTTCAAATTAGGAGCTAACTCTATCAATTGTCCAAAGGTAATGTTAGCCTTTCTTCCAGCCATGTCCTCCTGCAAACTATAGCTATCCTGCCCACCCCCTAATGGAAAATCAGTTACCTGAAACTTCCTACGAGGCTTCCGCTTTTGCTTGACCTTCACATCTTCTCCTTCCTTCACTTTACCTTTCTTCTTATTAGGCCCTGCAGCATCCTTGCTTTCCCTTTCCTGTGGCATCCGTTTCCCCAAAGGCATCACATCTGCTTCTGCTTCCTTCGTCTTTTCAAGGGTGACCACATCTATCACCTTAGTTTTTCCCTTCTCTTCAGCTGTGATTCCACTCGGACCTGCTTGATCCCTGATATCAATACCATAATCATTCGACCTGTCAGGTAGCTGTGAAGGTAGTGGGTACATATCACCACCCATACGCTGAGGCTTATCACAATCTGTACTCAGATTATCAAGCTCACCACAGTTCCAACATGTAGGGATGAAACGACGGCCTCTACCGCGACCACGTCCATACCCTGCTTGTCCATCCCCCTCCTCATGATTGTTGCCACGACCTCTACCACGTCCACCACCTGTACTTCCCATTAAATTTAAGCTCAAATTCTTCATAAGATCAACCATCTGTTTCATATCCTGCCGCAATCCTTCATCAGAACCTGCAGGAACCATAGGTACTCCTTGACTAGCTTGAGGTACCATCTGCATAGCTTGGGCTTCAGTGGGCTTCATCCTCTCGATCACTGCACTCATGGGTGTAGCTTCCACTCTACGAATCTCCGGCTGTACTACAACTGGAATCATCCCCAGCTGATTCATCCGCTGTAACTTCCAATCTTTTGACTTAGCAATCTCCACTGCATCCTCAAAAGACCTGGGCTTCTTCAGTTCCACTTTCCAGCGAATACTCCTCTTAAGCCCGGCCACAAACTTATTCTTCTTCATCATGTCAGGTGGTACCTGATCTTCCCCTAAAGCCGTGCATAGAGTCTCCCATAGCAAAGAAAATTTCTTCATATAATCATCTAATGATTCAAACTCACCTTGTGTCAGAGCTTGCACCTCATGCCAAACCTTGTCGGGGTCTTCTACCTTCTTGAACCTGTTGTTGCTGAGTGCTGTCTTCAATCCATCCTCAGTCATCTCAATGCGTGGAACAGCATCCCTCAATGACTCCTCATAAGCCCTGTACCAGGTCCTTGCATCTCCCTTCAAACAGATGCTCAAAAGCCGCAACACCTGTACCTGCTCACTGATATGGTTGCTTATACATGCAACCTCCATCCTTTCCAAGAAATCTGCCACATCCTCATTCGGACCACCATAAAACTCTGGGTAAGACATCATCTTAACCCCAAATTTCACTTCCAATCCCAAGCAAAAACCAAAAACACCTTCCTTCAATCTCTCACTCTGGGGCATACACCCTCGTAAGAGAAATCCCTGAGCAATCCTCAGTCAAACTAAACCAGAAAGAGCCACTCCTCAGTCACACAATGCCTGAGCAACTCCTCAGTTGAACAACGTCTTGAGAGATCCTCAGTGGGGGCACCAGA